>NW_020438975.1:1002120-1010236 GCF_000699045.2 Agrilus planipennis | reverse complement strand
AATCAAAACAACCGCTGGACGAGTAAAAATATGACAACAGCACGCGGTGTTCCCAAGCGGTCACCCATCCAAGTACTAACCGCGCCCGACGTTGCTTAGCTTCAGTGATCGGACGAGAACTGGCGTTTTCAACGTGGTATGGCCGTTGCCTGTAAAAGATGTTTACCCGTTTGTTTCATACAGTTAATTTTCACTTTCTTTTTTATTAATCAATTTCCACAATAACATCATTTGTTATTAAACTTCATTTACTGCACCTGTAATTTTATATACAAGCAAATACCAATGATAAAAATCAACAATTTTTAAGAGCTTATGCTGTATATTCTCAAACCTATAACTAAAACTTTATAGCTGCTTATATCAATCTATAAACTAAAAATACGATTTGCACATACGTAGTAAATGTATTTACCTGATGAGAAACATTATCTTTTTCTTTACTTCGAGCTGCTTTGATGTTTAAGGTTAGAACACAATTATCTTGAAAATCCCATGTGTATAAAATATCGTCGTTCACTGTTAATAGTCTCTCCACTTTATCGATACTTTTCGGTAAAGTTTTACGCAAATTTTTGAAAATTTTGTGATCATTTATGTTCAAATAGTCCGTCGAAGACATACCGGTAACCGAGTAAACAATACAAAATAGTAAAATTTACATAACCTCGAAATCTAACAGCTGATTACAAACCAAACTACATTTACAGTATGTCACACATTCGAACTATTCTGCTAACAATGGTCAATAGGAATTTTTTGCAATATGGCGACATGCGCCATTTCAAAAGTAGAGCTTGGATTGTAAAAATGAAACATAGCCCACGCAATTTTTAGTTAATTTATGTGTTCTCTTGACCCAATGAAGTTAAATACCTAATTAAATATGAACGCATTGTTTTAAAGAAAGAGCATTAGTAGAAATAAAATATTATGCTAAGCAAATGTCAAAATGAATGTGTAATTCCTGAAAATCTTGAACACCTTTATTTTACCTGTAACTGAAAGTTCTTAGGAGGCCCGTATGTCTGTCTTTATGTTCCAATAAAACTGGAGAAATACTGAGTGGATTTTGGTAGGATCTCAACAGTTTTGCAGACCATCATTTACACTGTATTCTGATATCATTATCATTGGGGCTTGTGATATAAAATTATTTCATTAAAAAGAAAATTTAACTGAACTCCTACCACTTAACAAATTCTGTTAGAATCAATGTCAGACTCAGTGTTGACGTCATGACAGTGAGCCGAAAAATCAGTTTTCTTGCACATATCTTGCTTTTTTAGGAAAACAAAAGTAAATATCTTTAACCGTACAAGATGTCCTCTGTTTACTACCACATATTAGGATCTTTTTCTATGCCATGCAACCGCGAACTGGGATAGACTTTGCCCGAACTTCCGATGCTGGTATATGCGGTGGTCTCCTTTGTATTCGGATCTCTCCCCCTTTCTCCTTCTGACCTTTCTTCTCCGAAGTTTCTTAGGACATTACTTCATCTTATATAGGCACGGGGTTGAGCCATCGGCATAAATTCATGCGTGCAATTCAAACGCCACCCGTATACCGTCGCCTCTGCCGTGTTTGTTTCGCACCCCCTCGAGCTGGGGTCATTGTAAACTGATGAGGACGTAAATAACCAACCCAACCTCCCCTTTTTACTGCACCGTTCATCTTAACTAACCCTTTATGTCTACTAAAGTCCTTTCCTTATATATCGAAAGGAGCGGACAAGAAGATTCCGACAATTTACGACTTTACCGCACCAGAAGTCACTTTTGGTTCTCTAAACTCCAAGTACCTATTCCAGAGTAAAAACGAACCAGAATAACGAAATGAAATTTGATGTTATTAGTAATGTCTTCTTTGGGGTATCGGTACCCTTTTTGGAAAATTGATTTTAAGAAAGTTAACTATGTGCATGTCAGGTAGTATAACAAAATAAATCGAAGCTTGATGCATTCTCAGTTGGATCATGTATCGGTTGTCCATTGAAAAATACTTTTGCAATACCTCCTCTAGTCTTTGATACATAAAGTTTCATCCAACCATATTGCACAACAGAATAGATAGAAGCCTAATACATCCTCAATTGGATTACTCATATCAGTTCATTAATGAAAAGTACTTGGCTTTCCTAGTATCTCCATTAGCTTAACATACTTACAGATTAGTCCAACCATTAGCTACGCCAGGCAGTTTAATAAAATAGATCGAAGCCTGGTTGCATTTTCAAGTGGATTATTAACATATCTTTAATTGAGGAATACCTTGCTTTTCGAAAACCTTCTTAAGTCTTTAATAAATAAAGTTTTATCCAGACATGTCCCATGCCCAGGTCGTATAATAAAATGGATGGAAGCCTGGTGCAAGCTTAGTCACTTATTAACAAAATGGATCGAAGCCAGGCACAGTCTCAATGGGATCACTTATCAGTTCATTATTGAAATATACCTTGTCTTTCTAGTACCTTCATTAGCCCAACATACTCAAAGTTTCATCAAACTATTTTCTACTATTGTCGAACCCTTGTACATTCTTAGGTCGATCATTAATTTTTCCTTTATTGAAGAATACCTAGCTTTTTTCATACTCTTATAGGGATACTCATGGCCAGGTAGTATAGCAAAATGGACCAAAGTCAGGTGCAGTTTCAATTGGATCACTTATCAGTTCATTATTGAAAAATACCTTGCATTTCTACTATATTCAATAGCCCAACATACTCAATGTTTCATCCAAATATTGTCTACTATTTCCGAAGCCTTGTACATTCTCAGGTGGATCATTACTCTCTCATTTATTGAAGAATATCTTGCTTTTTCAATACCTCCTTAAGTCTTAAATACTTAATGTTTCCCCAAGTACATGCCTGGTACATTTTTGTTTGGGTCTTTTTTCACATAGTCGTTAAGAATTTGTGTTTTCATGACAGTAACATCTTGTGTTTCTTACTTCTAATTTTGGAGCGACATTAGTTTATGGAATCGCAAATTTTTGACAAAAAAAATTTTAGTAAGTGACTAATGGTGTCAAACTTCGCCCACCAAAAGCTTTCCGGAAGGTAGTCCGGGAAGGTATCTTTTTGCCAACGACGCTGAACCCCTCGCCATTGATATTTTAATAATATCGTTATTAAGCTGGCCGTGTACAACAAAGGAAACAGAATCTTGCGGTTTGTGATGGCGATGGCGGTGGTGCCAACAGCAATGCTGGAGTTGCTACAAAACTCCCAAACTCCCTGGCAAGACGCTGCCGCGATCAAATAATGTTTTTATGCTAATTTGTAATAAACCTTGTCGTAAGACGGGGTACAAAAGGCGACGAGATCGTGCAGCAGCTCTCCTATAATTCATAATCCATTGTCCGACGCGCGAATTTACCCCAACTTTGCCGCCCGAGATTAAAGCGAGTAATCTTTGGACAACTTTACACACATAAATATCCCGACACACATATATATATATATGTATATTCCCGTTCCCGTTCTTCTTGGCGTTCTCGCACAAGAAACTCCCCGTATCTTTAATATTGTTTGTTTAATCAAAACAACCGCTGGACGACAATACACTATGGGGGGAGACCAGTCGACACCCTTGCAGCACCACCACCGGCAGCATATCAGAACCCTTCCCTCCCTTATCACATTCTGTGACTCTCTTTCTGTCTTATGAACGTTTTAGCTTATAACGGAGAAAGAGAATGCGATCCGGAGCGTCGTCTTCAGCGTCGCGACGGGACGGATGGGTGTAAAGACAAAGATCGAAGGAGGCTGTTTAATATCTACCACTATACAAAGTTCTATTCATCGAAGGAAGGACAGGACACAAAGGAATGGATATTACCAAGAAACCGTTTAAACCTAATAAACATTATACTGCGGGACGTATATGTGTATTTGCGGACGAGTATGTGAGTGTATGTGTGCGTTTTATACACATCAAAACTTTATGTGCTATAAATGGAGGGGCTGAAAGTATGAACTAGGAACCCTCCGAGAGCTTCTATAATTACCTCCATACAAAATAGGACGAGAAGGCGAAATTTTGTTGTCATTATCAAGAGGTTAATAAGAAATGAAGCATTCAAGGGCAAATACGACTTATACCTTATGTAGAAGTAGTCAAATATGTATGCCTAGTAGGCATCTGGTGAAACACAAATAATGTATCTGAGTAATATATATAAGAGGAATAATTAATAAAACAATCTTTCCAAAATACACTACAATGTCCATGATCTTTAAAAGAATTCTTTCCAGAACTCAATTTTCCTTTAGGAAACTATATTGGAAGAACATTTTATCCTCACTTAGCAATAAAAGTATTATGTTTGGATGATTTGAGAATACAATGTGACATTTTAAGGAGACGCTTTTCTATCTATCAGTGCCACGTTTTTCCTGATTTATTATAATTTGAAATAATGATTGGACCAAGATTAACTTTTTAAAAGAGAAAAAAATGGTATTGGAAGAATGAGTATGTAGCAGAAATACAAGGACTATATCGCAGAGAGTGTCTTAGAGATCCATGGGAGTTTTGACACAATATCGACTGCCCATTGTTCATCAGACTTTTCCTCAATATTAGCTGCCCAATTTTGAGTTAGTATTGTTATTATTAGCATTGGCGGTGTAGTCGTGGACCAATCTTGCCAAATAGGCTTGGGCTGAAATGACAAACCATGCTTTTGCTATGCTTGATTTAATATTGATCGCCAATTTTGAACAATCTTGAGCCACGCTTGGACCATCTTGGACCAACCTTAACCTTGTTGTAATTTCCTACATGAGACGGCGCTTCTTATTGAACTAATATTAACTTTTCAAAATGAAGGATTACTTTAAAATGCTATTGAATGTATAAAAATGTAGCAAAATCCTTGGAGATCCAGTTACGCGAATTACAATTAATCGGATAAGTTTGAATCGAATGAATATCTAAAGACAATACTCTGGAAAACCAAGAGCATATACAAGCTTCACAATCTTACCATGGAAAATGTTTACACAATATATAGTTTTTGGGAAGGATTTGTTAGAGCGATTGAACTATATTTAAATTAATTGGCAAATTTAATCGAATTAAAATCCTGTTGGACAGGAACAACAGGAGATTCAGCGTAATACAGCATTTCAAAGTAAAACTAGTTTCAAATGCTTGAAGTTTTTGGAACAATCTGCTTTACCACACATCCCGGAGGACTGGTGAAGAGCGTGAATTTTCTTTCCAACAGGACGGAGCACCTCCATATCCTAATGAGAATATTTCAAACAGAAAGCTTGAACGGAGAAGCCCCATTGAATGCCGTGTGCGTTCCCCAGACTTTACGTCACCGGATTTTATTTGTGGGCCAGATTTTAGAGATCAAGTGTACCTCAGAACAACCGACAAAATTGAAAGAATTAATGGTGTAATTGAACAAAAATGCGTCACAACAACAAATGAAACAAATTCGTAAAGGCTTTCGCAGCCAGTAAGTGAACTGATGCTGACCTGATTCGGGTCTAAGGACTGACGTCGGTTAGAGATCCTTAGGTGAACTGATACTGTCCTGATTCCGATCTAAAGACTGATGTCTGTTAACAATCCTTAGGTGAACTGACACTGTCCTGATTCCGATCTAAAGACTGATGTCTGTTAAAGATCCTTAGGTGAACTGATGCAGTCTTGATTCCAGTCTAAAGACTGATGTCTGTTAAAGATGCTTAGATGAACTTATGTTGTCCCAAGTCGGGTCTAAAGACTGACTTTCGTTACAGTTACAGCTAACAAGAATAGCAAGCTTCTTCAGAGGACCTTTCATCTTCGATGCTGGATGCGGACACATGCAACGTTGGAGCATCAGTTCACCAAATAAAACGTTTGAAGTTCGTTGTTATCAATAATGTATTGACCAGAACGATAATTACTTTGAATATTTGCGGTAGGAGGAAAAGAAAATATTTTTTCTGTTGGATTAATAGATATTTACTATACTTACTATCATTCGTGGATTACACTGAACTGGACAGTTTTCTTCAGTCCCTAAAGAAGGTAACTTTGTACCGAAAAGTACTTTTGTTTTTGGATGTGTTCTACAGCACTGCCAAAGTTTCCAATTCAGAACTTTATATTTTCGGGAGAATTGGGTTATTTGGCCCACATGCTTATGTCTACATTCCCATTTCCCATTATCTTAATCAGTATGTGTTTTCCAAAAGCAAATAAGTATTGAGTAACAATACTCATTTTAAGTTCTCTTAATTTCCTTGTAGTTACACTATAATTTGTTTTACTCTTATTTATCAGGCGATTAAATTGACGATGGTGGAATAATCGAAATTGTGGTTAAGCTAATCGCTTGATGAAACGAAACATTTTTCAATAACACGATTAGGAATAAAACCACTTCATCAATATGTTTCACAAATTTATTCTAAGATTATCGTAACATGTTCAGGCTACAATGCCATTATCATAACCCTTTGATACAAATCATGAATAGTTCAAGTTGAGTTGAGTGATTGTGACTCAAATTGTCAAAATAATTTTAAATTCGATTCTATTTTTCTAGGAAATGTATACAATTCCGAGGCTATTTAGGATTTAAACAGTTTTTAATACACACATATCCTGGGCAATGCATACATCCTCTAGGAATTGTATGAAATTTCGATATTGCACTAGGAAATGTATAAAACTAACGCTTTCTGTGAACAAAATGACTAAAACACGTTAGTAAACCGAGAATCAGGATCACATTTTTCTAACATCTAACATATCAGCCCACCTCCAGCGGGCAGGGGCATTAAAGAAACTCCAGTCTGTCATAAATCTCCCTAGCCAAACAATGACGTCACCAATGGATATAAGTACATCTCCAAACAGCCTGACGTATTATTGTCTATTTAGTATTATTTGTTATACATTTCCAATTGCTATTTAGGAAATGTATAGATTTCCTAGGAAATGTGTCTAATATAATTTATTTCACACATTTCGGGGCGATTTTAGAAATTATATACATTTCCTAGGAATTGTACGAAATGTCGGATTTTTACATTTCCGGTAACACGTACATAAATTGCTGTAGTTTTACAATCCAGAATTGAAAAAGTCTAAAGGAAATTCGCGACGACGGTATCATTTCAGAAAGAGCATGCGATAGATACAACAGGGCGGAGATGACATTAGCCAGCCATACAGTAATAGCAGAAGGGCGAGCAGTGGCGATGGATCCCATCTGTCACAATAATATTTCATAGCAACCATTAGATATAAGACAATATTTGACAAGATATACGACGTGCAGGTTCTGATATTGATAACCGAGTCAGGTAGGCTCGCTCTCCATGGGGAATGGTATCAATATATCTAGACGGCTGCCGTCTGTCACTTGTTTCATAAATCGAATGTCGTCGAAAGTATGGCTGATAGTTTCTTCCGATGAAGACGCCACTCCACGTGCCTCGTACAGAATAACAATTCGTCAGATGGAAAAAATTAGTTACTTGACGCGGTAAATATATCAAAAACGACAATGCAGTGGTGAGGAAGAGGAAACATTACCACAAGAAACATTAAATCAACTCGTAATTCCAAAAGATTTACGTTGATCAAAAAGAAATTTCATTAGAAATAAAAAAAATTTCAAACTCCTTATTAATCTAGGTAAACTTCTGTCCTTCTCCACATCTGCTTCTGCTTCTAATATGTTTCTAATTAACCCTTAATGTCTGAGAAGATATCCCACCATCCTATTTTTCCTTCTCTATATATTTTAATACCGTGATAAAGCCCGGCAATAGGGTGCGACACGCCGGTGGAGGTAACAAAACACCTCGAAAACTACCGAAAGAAAAAGATGATTAATAGGCGAATGATGAGGATACCGTGTAGAGATATTAGACATGAGGAGGTATTAGAAAGAGTAGGAGAGAAGAGGGCGTTACGGAAGTCAATAAGAAATAGGTCATCATCATAAGGTCATCAGTCCTTAGACTGGTTGGACACGTACCTCCACTCTTTCCTATCCTGAGCTAAACTTCGCATTTCCCTAAAACTAGAACAGCCCACATCCTTAACTATTTGCGAAGAGTAATCTAATCTAGGTCTACCTCTACCCCTCC
>NW_020438975.1:994142-1000018 GCF_000699045.2 Agrilus planipennis | reverse complement strand
TTAGTCTAGAAAAACTCCAACATTTAAAAAATGAGAAATGTCTGCAAAGTTTTCTTAAAAATATTTTATACTTAAGTAAATGTAGAAAATTAAATAGATACTACAAAAAAAGTATTTTGAAAATACATATTTTGCATTTAGCATTTAAAATACAAAATGAAAATGTATTTTGTATTTTACATTTGAAATAACAAATCAAAAAAATGTTTGTATTTTGTTATGTTACTTTTAAAAAACCATTTTGCACATCTCTATAGTTAGGGACATATTAAAAGTAGAAATAGGAGTTAACTGGAACAGAGGTGGACCTAGGTTAGATTACTGCTCACAAATAGTTAATGATGAGGGATGATCTAGTTTTAGGGAAATGCGACGATTAGCTCAGGATAGGAAGGAGTGGAATTGGATGCTCGGTCACCAACAACTATATGATGATGAAGCCCAAAAGTGATTTCTAATTGGTAAAAGTGGCTCATTCATACCAATATTTTTGTTTATTAATTTTAATTTCAAAATTTTCTGTCAATACCACTTTTATTTTATTTGGACTTGAGATGCTTAAACTGTCGTATGTATAACCGCCGTAACATTGAGTTATCATGTTCGTACCTACTGAATCAATCATCTTAGCAACATCGAAATGACAAATTTCATTTTCATTTTCCCCAGTTATGGATCGGAGTGGTTTCGGAAAAGCTATCGTTTCATCGCATTACCGGTTAGAAACTGATACATTCTGAAAGCAGACACGTACAAATAGGAAAATTAAAAGACTGAATTTTTGCAAATCGCCGACCGTTGATTTATGTTTGGGGAATCATTAATTCGAATCAAAAGTCATTAAGCACCACGTGAAGGTGTGTCGCGAGATTAATCGGTTTACCGTGTAGCCAACACGCGTGTTTACCTACATATTAACCAGTGGCGTAACAACAACATGGACCGTCACAAATTGGCTGCATATTAATCCACTATTGAGTAACTAACAATGTCATAGGATTTCATATATTTAATATATATATATATATATATATAATTAAGTTAATAAAAATCGACGGATCGTTAACCTTGTAGGTTGGTTGGTAGTGGTTGCTGTTGTCACCTCTCGTAGTTTAGTGGTTAGAGCATTGGTGCGTAAAGCCAAAGGTCCCGGGTTCGATTCCCGGCGGGGCTGTGACAACCGCAACAATTTTTCCCTCATTAATTTGAGGTAGTTTCTAGTAGGTAAATAAGAAATCGAAAAAATGATTTCAAATTAATACTGCATATTAATCCACTATCTAGTAACTAACAATGTNCCCGTATCTTTAATATTGTTTGTTTAATCAAAACAACCGCTGGACGACAATACACTATGGGGGGAGACCAGTCGACACCCTTGCAGCACCACCACCGGCAGCATATCAGAACCCTTCCCTCCCTTATCACATTCTGTGACTCTCTTTCTGTCTTATGAACGTTTTAGCTTATAACGGAGAAAGAGAATGCGATCCGGAGCGTCGTCTTCAGCGTCGCGACGGGACGGATGGGTGTAAAGACAAAGATCGAAGGAGGCTGTTTAATATCTACCACTATACAAAGTTCTATTCATCGAAGGAAGGACAGGACACAAAGGAATGGATATTACCAAGAAACCGTTTAAACCTAATAAACATTATACTGCGGGACGTATATGTGTATTTGCGGACGAGTATGTGAGTGTATGTGTGCGTTTTATACACATCAAAACTTTATGTGCTATAAATGGAGGGGCTGAAAGTATGAACTAGGAACCCTCCGAGAGCTTCTATAATTACCTCCATACAAAATAGGACGAGAAGGCGAAATTTTGTTGTCATTATCAAGAGGTTAATAAGAAATGAAGCATTCAAGGGCAAATACGACTTATACCTTATGTAGAAGTAGTCAAATATGTATGCCTAGTAGGCATCTGGTGAAACACAAATAATGTATCTGAGTAATATATATAAGAGGAATAATTAATAAAACAATCTTTCCAAAATACACTACAATGTCCATGATCTTTAAAAGAATTCTTTCCAGAACTCAATTTTCCTTTAGGAAACTATATTGGAAGAACATTTTATCCTCACTTAGCAATAAAAGTATTATGTTTGGATGATTTGAGAATACAATGTGACATTTTAAGGAGACGCTTTTCTATCTATCAGTGCCACGTTTTTCCTGATTTATTATAATTTGAAATAATGATTGGACCAAGATTAACTTTTTAAAAGAGAAAAAAATGGTATTGGAAGAATGAGTATGTAGCAGAAATACAAGGACTATATCGCAGAGAGTGTCTTAGAGATCCATGGGAGTTTTGACACAATATCGACTGCCCATTGTTCATCAGACTTTTCCTCAATATTAGCTGCCCAATTTTGAGTTAGTATTGTTATTATTAGCATTGGCGGTGTAGTCGTGGACCAATCTTGCCAAATAGGCTTGGGCTGAAATGACAAACCATGCTTTTGCTATGCTTGATTTAATATTGATCGCCAATTTTGAACAATCTTGAGCCACGCTTGGACCATCTTGGACCAACCTTAACCTTGTTGTAATTTCCTACATGAGACGGCGCTTCTTATTGAACTAATATTAACTTTTCAAAATGAAGGATTACTTTAAAATGCTATTGAATGTATAAAAATGTAGCAAAATCCTTGGAGATCCAGTTACGCGAATTACAATTAATCGGATAAGTTTGAATCGAATGAATATCTAAAGACAATACTCTGGAAAACCAAGAGCATATACAAGCTTCACAATCTTACCATGGAAAATGTTTACACAATATATAGTTTTTGGGAAGGATTTGTTAGAGCGATTGAACTATATTTAAATTAATTGGCAAATTTAATCGAATTAAAATCCTGTTGGACAGGAACAACAGGAGATTCAGCGTAATACAGCATTTCAAAGTAAAACTAGTTTCAAATGCTTGAAGTTTTTGGAACAATCTGCTTTACCACACATCCCGGAGGACTGGTGAAGAGCGTGAATTTTCTTTCCAACAGGACGGAGCACCTCCATATCCTAATGAGAATATTTCAAACAGAAAGCTTGAACGGAGAAGCCCCATTGAATGCCGTGTGCGTTCCCCAGACTTTACGTCACCGGATTTTATTTGTGGGCCAGATTTTAGAGATCAAGTGTACCTCAGAACAACCGACAAAATTGAAAGAATTAATGGTGTAATTGAACAAAAATGCGTCACAACAACAAATGAAACAAATTCGTAAAGGCTTTCGCAGCCAGTAAGTGAACTGATGCTGACCTGATTCGGGTCTAAGGACTGACGTCGGTTAGAGATCCTTAGGTGAACTGATACTGTCCTGATTCCGATCTAAAGACTGATGTCTGTTAACAATCCTTAGGTGAACTGACACTGTCCTGATTCCGATCTAAAGACTGATGTCTGTTAAAGATCCTTAGGTGAACTGATGCAGTCTTGATTCCAGTCTAAAGACTGATGTCTGTTAAAGATGCTTAGATGAACTTATGTTGTCCCAAGTCGGGTCTAAAGACTGACTTTCGTTACAGTTACAGCTAACAAGAATAGCAAGCTTCTTCAGAGGACCTTTCATCTTCGATGCTGGATGCGGACACATGCAACGTTGGAGCATCAGTTCACCAAATAAAACGTTTGAAGTTCGTTGTTATCAATAATGTATTGACCAGAACGATAATTACTTTGAATATTTGCGGTAGGAGGAAAAGAAAATATTTTTTCTGTTGGATTAATAGATATTTACTATACTTACTATCATTCGTGGATTACACTGAACTGGACAGTTTTCTTCAGTCCCTAAAGAAGGTAACTTTGTACCGAAAAGTACTTTTGTTTTTGGATGTGTTCTACAGCACTGCCAAAGTTTCCAATTCAGAACTTTATATTTTCGGGAGAATTGGGTTATTTGGCCCACATGCTTATGTCTACATTCCCATTTCCCATTATCTTAATCAGTATGTGTTTTCCAAAAGCAAATAAGTATTGAGTAACAATACTCATTTTAAGTTCTCTTAATTTCCTTGTAGTTACACTATAATTTGTTTTACTCTTATTTATCAGGCGATTAAATTGACGATGGTGGAATAATCGAAATTGTGGTTAAGCTAATCGCTTGATGAAACGAAACATTTTTCAATAACACGATTAGGAATAAAACCACTTCATCAATATGTTTCACAAATTTATTCTAAGATTATCGTAACATGTTCAGGCTACAATGCCATTATCATAACCCTTTGATACAAATCATGAATAGTTCAAGTTGAGTTGAGTGATTGTGACTCAAATTGTCAAAATAATTTTAAATTCGATTCTATTTTTCTAGGAAATGTATACAATTCCGAGGCTATTTAGGATTTAAACAGTTTTTAATACACACATATCCTGGGCAATGCATACATCCTCTAGGAATTGTATGAAATTTCGATATTGCACTAGGAAATGTATAAAACTAACGCTTTCTGTGAACAAAATGACTAAAACACGTTAGTAAACCGAGAATCAGGATCACATTTTTCTAACATCTAACATATCAGCCCACCTCCAGCGGGCAGGGGCATTAAAGAAACTCCAGTCTGTCATAAATCTCCCTAGCCAAACAATGACGTCACCAATGGATATAAGTACATCTCCAAACAGCCTGACGTATTATTGTCTATTTAGTATTATTTGTTATACATTTCCAATTGCTATTTAGGAAATGTATAGATTTCCTAGGAAATGTGTCTAATATAATTTATTTCACACATTTCGGGGCGATTTTAGAAATTATATACATTTCCTAGGAATTGTACGAAATGTCGGATTTTTACATTTCCGGTAACACGTACATAAATTGCTGTAGTTTTACAATCCAGAATTGAAAAAGTCTAAAGGAAATTCGCGACGACGGTATCATTTCAGAAAGAGCATGCGATAGATACAACAGGGCGGAGATGACATTAGCCAGCCATACAGTAATAGCAGAAGGGCGAGCAGTGGCGATGGATCCCATCTGTCACAATAATATTTCATAGCAACCATTAGATATAAGACAATATTTGACAAGATATACGACGTGCAGGTTCTGATATTGATAACCGAGTCAGGTAGGCTCGCTCTCCATGGGGAATGGTATCAATATATCTAGACGGCTGCCGTCTGTCACTTGTTTCATAAATCGAATGTCGTCGAAAGTATGGCTGATAGTTTCTTCCGATGAAGACGCCACTCCACGTGCCTCGTACAGAATAACAATTCGTCAGATGGAAAAAATTAGTTACTTGACGCGGTAAATATATCAAAAACGACAATGCAGTGGTGAGGAAGAGGAAACATTACCACAAGAAACATTAAATCAACTCGTAATTCCAAAAGATTTACGTTGATCAAAAAGAAATTTCATTAGAAATAAAAAAAATTTCAAACTCCTTATTAATCTAGGTAAACTTCTGTCCTTCTCCACATCTGCTTCTGCTTCTAATATGTTTCTAATTAACCCTTAATGTCTGAGAAGATATCCCACCATCCTATTTTTCCTTCTCTATATATTTTAATACCGTGATAAAGCCCGGCAATAGGGTGCGACACGCCGGTGGAGGTAACAAAACACCTCGAAAACTACCGAAAGAAAAAGATGATTAATAGGCGAATGATGAGGATACCGTGTAGAGATATTAGACATGAGGAGGTATTAGAAAGAGTAGGAGAGAAGAGGGCGTTACGGAAGTCAATAAGAAATAGGTCATCATCATAAGGTCATCAGTCCTTAGACTGGTTGGACACGTACCTCCACTCTTTCCTATCCTGAGCTAAACTTCGCATTTCCCTAAAACTAGAACAGCCCACATCCTTAACTATTTGCGAAGAGTAATCTAATCTA
>NW_020438975.1:979354-990646 GCF_000699045.2 Agrilus planipennis | reverse complement strand
TATTTAATATATATATATATAAAAAAGTTAATAAAAATCGAACTGATCGTTAATCTTGTAGGTCGGTTGGTCATGATCGCTGTTGTCACCTCTCGCAGTTTAGTGGTTAGAGCATTGGTGTGTAAAGCCAAAGGTCCCGGGTTCGATTCCCGGCGGGGGTGTAACAACAGCAACAATTTTTCCCTCATTAATTTGAGGTAGTTTGTAGTGGGTAAATAAAAAATCGAAAAAATAACTTGTTTTCAGTATAGTAAGGAAATTCTAAACTTCATGGAGGATCGATAGTTGAAAGTGAACAGTTTTTGGGTTGATATAATCGTACAAATTATTTAAATCCTTGTATGTATTTGGTAATTTTGCACTTATATTATTGAGTACGTCACTGATTTTACTTTACAGTTTACCATCGTAACTATCATGCACCGGTAATGGCCGCTTCGTTCATTGTTTTTTCATTTTCCCTCAATTTAATTTTGTTTTTTTGTTTGTCATTCATTAGTTCGTTACACGATACCATCAAGGATGGCCATCGCGATGTTTAGTTGCACCACCCGGAATGAATTCCATCAGCTAAAGATGGAATTAATTGGCTTGAACGGATAGCACACCCACAAATTTTCTTATACGTATATCAATCAGTAGCTTGTTCGTTTATTAAAATAAATATGAGAATAATGAGTCAATAATTAAATAATTACGCCTTTGTTATCGAATACGACAAAATTATCGTATTTTAATTAAAAATTGTGATTAAATGATAGCATCCTGAATATCGAATGTAGGCATGTGATTTTTTGACCGATTTAATTCGTAAAAATATATTCTAAACCTTTTAACAAAGTCGAATTAAATTTTACTAAATTGTTAATTAATACTGATAATAAATAATTAATAAAGATGTAGGTTGCTAGAGTTGTGAAAAAATGCGAAAATTGGTTCAAGATAGGAAGAAGTGGAAATGTATGACCAAACATTTCCATGATGATCAAAATAGGTGAAACAATAATTTAGTCATCGGTTTCACCACCTTGACTCACTTCTGACTCGCTTCTAGTGATTAGTTGTCCCATTTTTGTTAAGCCTGCATTTAATTTGGTTATACAATTACTAACTGACCTATTAACCGAGTCGTAGGGGTTAGTTTGCAATTTTAAAAACATAATTTTGATGAATTTCTTTGACGTAAATAGGAAATTATAGACACCATGTAAGATTATGCTGTCTATGAATTACTACAAACTGCGTAAAGAACGCCATCTGTAAAGTGCTACATTTTGTGAGATTTAAGATCAAGGTGGTCGTGGGAATTGTTGAGGTTGGCGGAGTTGCCAGATTTACGTTGTATTTAGCGCAAATTACCTGTGACGATTCTCCTGTAAAATGGGGAGAGATGACACAGTAACTTTGCGGGAGAGATAGTTCTTGTACCATATCTTTCTCGTAGAATAGAAAAGTATGCTACTTTATCATTCGTCTAGGAAGAGAGAGCCCTTCAGCAACTAGCAGGCTAGGTTCAGGAAGATATGGGTAAAGTCCTTGAAGCAATTCAAGAAAATGTTACCCCAGGAACCATGCTAGACAAATTTAATGGGCTACCAGGTACATTTTCCACCGGTATTAAAAAGGCTAGGAAGCAAGCGAAACAGATGGCAGTCGTTTTAATATCATCTTAGCACATTGGAAAAGGAAAAGGTGTCAGAGAATCAAAACAGGCGAAAACAAGACAGAAGGCCGTGAACCCAATGACGAAGATTAAACCAAAGAAGAGAAAGAGAAAGGTAGTGAAGAAAGCGGTTACAAATGAGTCAGCAACAGATGACGACAATTCATATTTTACTCTGCAGGAATCTGATAGCCTTTCTTCTGAAGACGACTGGGTCTAGTGCCTACAATGCGATGGTTTCATATAGAGTTGCTCAAGGTATGTCAATTTTTGTGACATATGCGGAAAGGTTTCATGTCGCAAAAATCATTAAATGTTAGGTTTTTCAAGTGAACCATCTCGTGCGTAGTGGCTGCATCAACTCACCCAATCATGTTGGGTGATATGCCGCAGGTGACGAGAATAGATTTAACTGTTTATTTTTTCAATAATACGTTTATTTTTTTATATATTGATATAATAGTTTTATTCATGTTACTGTTTTAATGACAAATACATTTTTGTAGTGTGTTTTCTCGTTTATTTCTGAAGTTATAGTAACTTGAAAAAAGTGTGCCAACTCACCTGGAATTACCCAAATTTGCTGCTGGTTGTTGATAAAAAGGGGAGATTTATTACGATAGTCTTTTTGGTATTTAGGCTGAAAATTTGCACATATTTTTCCATCCCTTGGCAGTTGTTAATACTTTTTTGATAGTCAACATTATTCATATAATTAATTTCTTTTAAATTAGCAAAAGTTTGGGCAATATACAAGTACGAAATATATTTGGGTCTAATTTTTTTTCGTGGCACATTAAAATTTATGTTTTCTTGTTTGTAATGAGAAATTATGGCAGTTATTGTTGTCCCCTGGTGGTCGTTTACTTCACGTGACATCTTTTAGCCTCATTCCACCACGTACATAAGAATTTGTATCGTGCCAACAACATTTTATAATAATTAAATCGGCAAATGAATAATGAAGTGGTATAACGGATGACGCATCGTTACCTTGCGTAGCACCATTTATTGTATTTACGCAATATTTATTACCTTTTTTCGTAGAAATTTGAAAGAACGAAATTAAAATAATGAGACAGTCCAGTTTATCAGGTAATTAAACTTGATGAATTTATGAAAAATAATATAAGGGCGGTAAGAATTACTTACCCTAAACTTCCTCTCCCAGGTTGTCCTCTCGTCGACATCTTTAACCTGAAAAAAGGGAGAAATATTTGTATTTTTAATCATCCTTAGTTCGTTTTTTTCAAATTCTTTATAATGTATCCGGCTCGAAGGACCAAGAAAAAGTACATGACATACTTGTTTCCTATAAAATAAATAGCGCCGTTTTGACGCTCACACTAATATTAATATATTTCAAATTTATTACGTATTCTGTTCGACAGACGAAAAGAGCAATAAAGATCAATTTACACGATAGAAAAAATTGAATTCAATAAGACGACAGGAGAAGCGGGAGCGATTGTGACACAAACTCTCGGTTTTATTATTATTTAATATATTCGAATTATGACGATGAGAGGGTGACATCGTTTTTCATTATATCGACTCTTACTTACGTACCAAATATCTGATACACGTGAAGATCGAGGGTATTGGAGAAGTAGAATTTTCGATTAAGAATTTTTCCGAATTGCTACCTACCACTTTCTCCCAGGGGACGCAAAACGTACGCCTTATATGTATTTAAGGTAAGCGAAAATTAAATTCTTTACATTGTTATACTTCGATAAAATTTTTGAAAGGAAAAGCAATAAACGTTTGGTATTCGATGCTTTTTTTATCCTCGAAATTCATGATACATATTATAACTGAACGATTACGCCGATGGTGACACTATATTCATAGCTAACTGTAGCATTGTAGGTCTTCCAAAGGTACAAACTATTTCAATTTGTTAGAATTGTGACCTAGAAGAAATCTGTGCGAAGATAGAAAGAATACACACTAGGCGTGAGCAAGACAGAAATAGTTGGAACAAGCTTGAACGAGCAGAGCTCTCGATGGGCGGTCTTAGGAGATCGACCATAACTGTACAGTACTAGACGAAAATATTTAGCAATTTCTTAAAACAAAAATGTATATAAATTAACAATAGAAAACAAAGCAAAAGTTTTATATGTGTGTAAATGGTAAGTTAATTCACTTGTTGTTATTTTTGGCTAAATATGCTTTTAAATAAAGCATATTTTTAAATTTTAACGAGGCAGTTTAAATAATTTTGCAAATGGTACTGTACACTTTTGTTTAGTTCTCGCTCGATGATCGGTGGAGAAATGAGCTTCTTGGACAAATATGATTGAATTTGGAATCCTAATGAAGGGAAGGGGCATATCTCTAACTTCTTGAAACGAACAGTATCTCCTTGCCAGAATCAATCTAAATGCACCTTATATACGCGTCTCACAATTCAATTTGTTTATTTCAAAAATTGTGTACTAATCTTTAATGGAATTAAGAAATAATTGATCTCTGTCACGTAGCACGGGGAGTTGCTCTTCTTGGGTAATCAAGTAAAACCAGTTAATTGTTCGCCAAAAGGAATTCAGGCCTTGACTTAATCAATACAGGACTTCCTAATCAACTACAAGATGAAATCATTGGATTTCCGATCACGAAATAGTATCCAATTCAGCTCCCCTATCAAAATTAAGACGTTGTAGCTCGCGCTCGGAACAATTCCAAATTGTTTCCGATATTATCAACATTTTTATGTGTGATATCTCCCAAGGTATTACTGTTTTTCGATTTGTTATTTATTTAATTAATTTATATAATTATTATTATTGTTAGCGTATATTATATAAACATTAAAACATTGAAGATGTAATTGATTGAAAATGATACAAGTTTTGGATGACAGAAAGAGGCGATCAGTTTATGGGTGCTGCAGCGTTACAAATCTTCTAAAAAATTAAATTCATCGTAATATCCTCTATTATAAATAAGTGGAAAGCTTCGGAGGGTTTTAACCAGACGTAATGGTGAATCACATGGTGGGAAAAGCAACGCGGTTAAGAGATCAAAAGATTTGTAAGAAAGCCAGACGAAGTTAAAATCCGATGCCGGCCCTGGACGTGAATTGGCAACGTATAAAGAAATGGCGATTACAACCAAGCAACTATAGGGTTATTCGGAAAGTCATTTCGTTTTTTTTGTGGAAATGAAAGACAGTTTTCGTATAATAAACAAATACTTTATTACATTATATATTCACCGTTCTGGTCCAACACCGTTTGCCATCTTTCTGGTAGTAAATTTTTGGTCTTTGCTGGCAAAAAACTGATCGAGGAGGTTTTTGACCTCCTCATTTGAGGTGAAGGTTTTACCGTCTAAAAAATTTTGGAGTGACCNACTTATCTGACTTCCTAGGTATCTAAAATCAGCCACTTCTTCTAATTTTTCGTCTCCTATCTTTATATTCGCTCTTTCCCTACTTTTTCTTCACTTGCATATCAGTATTTTAGTTTTACTTTTATTTATTTTGATACAGTACTGATCTGTCAGTACCGCTTCCATTTTATTTAAAGCTATCTCTAGGTCCTCCTTGCTAGAAATAGGTGAGATAAATAAATTGGTAGGACACCTTCTGATGATGCCGAATTACCTCCCGCAGGTAGTTTTGGTTAAAATGTAGATAGTCGAATTCCCTCCCGGGTACTAGCCAAGTTCCCTCCCGTTCATATCAGCTCCGATAATTAAGCTAACGACTACTTACCGATTTTATTTGTCGAAAATAAATATATATTTATAGTGTGTAAACGCCAGAAGAATTCTTAGCCCACAAACTAGGAAGAAAAATTGTAGTTTCACTAACGTAGTTTCTACCAAATAATGACAACAGAATGGAATTTATTTAATGTCCCTGCCCGCCGGAGGCTAATATGTTAGATATTAGAATAATGTGACGAGGTTATCTTTGTTTCAGCAAACATGATGACCTTGAAGAGGTGATAATGCTCATCATTTTCACATATATATATATAACCATATTTTTCGAAATTATTCCAACATATCTCAAGGTCATCCGCCGCCGTTGGGAGGCAATTGAAGTATAATTAGGAGGGGATTCGACATACCGAAAATTTTAACCCTAATTAAAAACAGGTATATGGGAGGGAACTAGGCATTATCCTTCTTAGGCCTAGTTAGACACAGATATGGTTTATTTGAAATACTTGCATTTAAAATGCAAATACAAAATAAAAAATACCTGTTTTTATCTTGCATTTAAATAGTTTTTTGAGAAAAGCATTTTGTATTTTATTCAAAATACTTTTCCAAATGTATTTTCTATTTGTAAAATGCAAAATGCATTTTTGCCGTTAAAAGTTTAGCTAGTATTATCGATCAAACTATATAAAATGATGAATGAAAGTGGCTGACACTGGCCATTGAAGGTATTAGAAGATTAAAAAGGGAACATAGACATTCCATGAATGTCTTCTAATTCTTTAATTGAAGAGAGCCGAAAAAATTCTAAAACCCTTGTAAATGGATAATCTACAATATTGGATGGATATTATTTTCCGGGTTCAATGTCAAGGTCCATGGAATTTTGAAGTTCCAAATTGATCAACACCTGTCAAATTAACTCTAGCAAGAAACTATGAAATTCTATGAATTACGACAAAACAGCCCACAAAACAATATCGAATTGATATACGCTAGCTGTGTAAAACTGAAAACTATAAGATATTGATATTATTAGAAAACGATACGAAAAAAACTTCATCTATTAGATGAACCCAAAGCTAAAGAAACTATAGATTCCATTTCTTTCTCTTAATAGAATGTGTAAAAGATCGGAAACTATATGCGGTTGTAAATATTTTGATATAATATGATTGATTGATATTTTGGCTCTGATTTTTCAAGCTAAACAAACTATTATGGCATCAGTGTCTTTTTTCCAATTAAAACGGCTGACAAAGGTAAATAAGGAAGCATATAGAAGAATTATTTGTTGCTGAACTAAAGAAGCTATAACACAAAGATAGAAAAACTACATCTCAATCTTTGCAGCTGGTGATATAGTGTAAACACCATTATTAGTATAGAAAAACTCCAATATATAAAAAATTAGCAAATGCAAAGTTTTCTTAAAAATATTTTATACTTAAGTAAATGTAGAAAATTAAATAGATACTTTAAAAAAGTATTTATTTGAAGATACGTATTTTGTATTTGGCATTTAAAATACAAAAGGAAAATTTATTTTGCATTTTACACTACTAAAACAAATTCTGAAATCGAAATTATAACTTATCCATACATATCAATTGGAGAACGCGAAGCAGGTTCTGCAACCGTTATGCACGAATGCTCTGCGGTGTAATCTAACTGCAAGGGTGTCACAATAACTTGTTTTTTTTTTCTCAAATTTAAATTTTTATAAATGCGCCCATATATTTAGCGAGTATTAACTGAATCATCGTTATTTTTAAATTTATTTATATTTAGTCGTAGTAAATCAGCCCTCTTCCGCCCCTACGTTCAATAAATTAACTGTAACCGCATATAAAACATGCAGTTGACCAGAAGTAAAATACGTACATAAAATATTAGCCGTTTTCAATTCGTCCGTATTAATCCAGGGATATCTGAAAAGGTGTAGCTACTAGCTAGCATTATGGCCGAGCCATTGCCCTAAGATACATTGCTTCCTTACAACCAAATAGGACTTGGGAAAGGAAATCAATCTTATTTATCGTTGACGGAATTTTGCTTAAATAAATTTTATGGAATACGTTTTCCGAAACGACGCTGAATTAGAAGAACAAAAAGCAAAACACTCAATGAAGATTAAAACAAAACTTTTGAAGATTTGTAAAGAACAATTATCTACATCAATCATATGATTATACGTACATCCAGCTTTGACTGACTTGAATTTATTCCAGCAAGCTGCCTCGTTAGAAAAAGTATTGAAAGAGCAACAGCAACAACAACAGTTGGAGCTGGAGCGCGCTTGGGATAGAGAAAAAGAAATTAAAGGGAATGGAGAGACAAGTCCGACTTCAGAGCACAGGGTGCACGAATTATCACCCCCGCCTGCTGCGGATGCACAAAAAGTTCTGGGAGCATCCATACCTGCCACGCAGGTACTTCACGAATCTTCGATTTATCGTCAACAATCGTCTAAGTTTTTGAATATTTTTAAGGCTCAACTCACACCAGGATCTCAGATGATAGGGTCTCCTGTTTCTGGACTACATCATCACATGCAACAACTTTTACAACAACACGTACTAAGTCCTTCGCAACTGTCGACCTTAATGAAACAACATTCTGTCTTACAACAGCAACATCATCAGCAGGTTAAAAACAATGAGCTATTCAACTCAACATGTACAACGTCTAACTGGCGGATCTTTGTTACAGCATCAACAATTAGCCGAATTAGGGAAGAAACAGATCGAGCAAACAATTCAACAATTACAAGAACAACTGCAACTTAATCTCATTCAACAAACGCAGATTTTACAAAGTACAGATAAGAAAAAGGCTTCTGCTTCTTTACAGCAATTAGCTTTGCAACAGCAGCAATTAATTCAGCAGTTACAACTCATTCAACGGCAGTATGTTGTGCATCAAGGAATGGGGATGCAACCTATGATGCTCGTACAAGGGTCCGGTAAGTCGCTTTTTGTTTTAGATGTTTGCTAGTAGCGTATTTAATATAATCATTTAAAATAAACGTACGTATTAGGTACTTATAGGCGTAACCAAAAAAGAGGCTTATCACTTTTACGAAAATAAAGCATGTTGCTCACTATTCTCTCAAAACAAACTTACCTACATACCTGATTGAGGATCCTTCAAGGAAGAACAACACAATCAAGAAGTTCGAAGAACTATTATGGTTATTCTTTAACTATCATAAAAATCAAAATATCATTTACGAATTAAAATGAATCAAGAGTAAATTCATTTAAAATCAGTTTCAAAAGTGAATTATAATGCATGTAAATATTTTGCAAATATCATTTTGAAGAAAGCTTCAAGTGAGAAACTGAAATTGCCGGAAGATGTGTGAGGTGGACGTATTCCAGCGAGGTAGGTACACCCTCCTGATGCCTGTCCAAATTTCTCCCATTACAAAACCTTAGAAACTGGGCAATGCCACTATTGATGCCGCTTTTGAATCAATCGTTTTTATCACCCCCCGAAAGGAAAAAGAAGCTGATTAGGAAAAGATGGATGTCTGGGCTTCACGTGTGGTAAAACTGTTGGCACTTGCCCGTCCCTCATCCCCTAATTTCTCCACATCGCTCCCCTATTTTATCCTTTCGCTGGAATCCGTCCGACCTCAACACCTTCGGTTTTAACGCACGTGAAGCTTTTTAAATTAAGAAATCAACTTTTTTCTAAAATATCCTTAGAATGTTGATATATCTTTTCAAATTTAGTTTGCTTGAATAAAAATTCCCTTAATCTATCTCACAATCCAAACTTTTAGAAAACTAATACCTTTGCCTCTACATATTAATGTTAATAAGTTTGCTTTTAAAATTTGTATTTCTTCTAACAGCAACCTGTGGATAAGAAGATGGCGACAGCCATTTTCTTTTTGCGATTTGTAGCAACTAAAACTGCGACGAAATCGACATTATATGCTTTAATCGCAACAAATCATAATTACCATTAAAACTGTTATTATTTGATTCACAGTTTATATATGGTGAGGTACGAAATAAATATTCAATACAATATCAATACAGTAAAATGTACTTACCACACATACACGTGTACCTCTACCGGCTTTTTTAAAGTTCTTAACTTAGAGTTAAATGTTTATTTCTGGCAGTGTCTGAGTCTTGTCGGAATTTAATACGATCACTAACACTACATACACACACGTTTCAACCCCGTTTTATTGTTTTTAACATTAAAAAATTTGCAAAACCGTCAGACACATGCCACGCGAACTGCTCATTCTGGCCACCTTTCTCAGAATCACAAATAAGTAATGGCTAATTTCATAGATAGTGTTAGTTCGCGACTGAATGGGATGATCCTATTGGTCGCGAGCTGGCTCGCATAGAAGATGGTGATAAGCGGCTATTTTGAATTAGTTCCTGAAACTTTCGCATAATAAATTGTACATTAGATTAAATAAAATATCCATGCACAAAGGCAATGTAATTAAAACATTACTGTAAGTACGTAGTTAAAAACGTACGTATGTTCGCCAATCTTCACTTTTTGATAATTAACGTTGCATGTTCTGTTTAATTATACTTTGTTTAACTTAATATTAATTAATTAATTAATACCTAAATATGCGTATAAGACAAAAAGACGTAATTTTAACAATTTTCGGTTATTACTTCTGTTGTTTTACTTGTATAGAACTTCAATAACAATTACTATTAAAAACTGCTGCAGTAAATTTTATCGCAGGCTTGAACAATAGGGATGTGATGAGTCCATGGAAAGACCCTAGCATAGAAATTCCTTCATCTCTTCCAAATAGTAAACCCATATCAGACGTAAATGGTAAGAAAGATTTCAATATTAAATTACAATAGGTTCAATGCGCAAATTCAAAATTTTCTAACAAAAAGAAGACAACGCGAAATTTAAGTACGATTTAAAAGACATAATTAGTCTTTCTTATGCAAATTTAAAAAAAAAATAGAGTACGTTTTAAAGACGCATTCTACGTCTTGCGATGAAATGGGTAGTTAATTGGCTCGTTCTTAAGCACCTAATTCGCCAGTACTTTTGGACAATTTGCAGTGGAAATGAGTCGCATAGCTTTTGATTCTCTACAATAACGGCTCTTTTTAGGGCTTATAGGTGGCTTAACACCAAGTAGGACAAACAGGGAGGAGGTCCCAGGGGAAGAAAAAGCCGATGGCACTAACACGCCGGACAAAATTCAACATTTGTATGGCCATGGTGTCTGCAAATGGCCAGGTTGTGAAGTTATTTGTGAAGACGTGCAAGCTTTTATGAAGTAAGGTTTCATGAGAGTATTTTATTAATGACTAACAACTTTGGCATTCTTACCCATATTGGTCCATGTTTATAATAATAAATGTAAATATTTTTAAAAGATACATGGGGGTCGTTCATAAAATACGTTCGGAAATAAGGTGCAAAGATGAAGGGGGGGGGCGGCTCTACAAAAATGTGACGTTCCCAGTCATCAATTTTATATAATCAATTTTATATAATTGTTATTTTTAAAAATTTTCATTTCCTTAGAAAGTCATTCTCATTGTTTATAGGAAGGGGCAGAGTAGTTTTTGTGGGGTAATATTTGTTCGCTTAAAGTGTGACGAAGGGGTAGGGAGGGTTAAAAAGGTGAAATTCTGAGTGCCGCACTTTATGTACGACCCCATAGGTATGTTTATGTTTTATATTTATTAGGGGTTAATTCAATTTTTTATCACCTTAAATTGTCGTTTAAAGTTAAAATGAAAAATATAGACCCTCTGAAGTTCAAATATGCGAAAATAGGACAAAAAGAGTCCGCATCAAGGAAAAGTAATAAAGTCATGTCGGAGGAGATTTACATTTAAATCCGGAGGAGTTGTAATCAAACGACTTGCATATTAATTAAACATAGCGTAATTAGAGTTTTTAAGGCAAGATTCTGAGCTAATTTATAT
>NW_020438975.1:942124-978070 GCF_000699045.2 Agrilus planipennis | reverse complement strand
TTAAAAGGGCACCAACCAAAAACTACTGCGTAGAATTAATTGGAATTTTTCACACACAAGCCTTGCTATATGAGCTCTCAAAGCATATAAAAATTATACGGCTTAAATGTGAAGTTGGGTGCAAAAGAATACAATTAAATCCTCTGTCGGGAAAAAACGAAATGACTTTCCGAACAACCCTATAAATAGATGAAAAATGTAAACAGTTACGGTTGTGGAATGACTAAGAAAGTAACTATCAACAGTTTACTATTAGGTTGCTACACATAATTTCTGGACACTTATTGCGATTACAGTTAGTTATTTAAATGAACAATTTGTTCATCTCTAATAGTATGGAGCAGTATTTAAAGTATACCTTGACATTAATATGACACGGATGTTGCTGCTGATGGAATGCGGCGTAATGTCCTATTTCCCTCCGTGATCTTACCAGAGTCGGACTGTACTTTCAAATACATTTTTCTCAAATTTGGATCTGTTGTTAGGTGAGGCATGTAAAAAATTTTTTTCTCTAGAAACATTTGGACATAGAAATCTAAAATTGGGCATAGTAAATCATACCTAGGGTGCCTAAATATTTGCAAGGTTATTAAGGGAGAGAGGGGGAAGTAGTAGTGGTGTTGTTCTGGACCATGTGATTTATTGTTGAAAAGGTTAATAATGACTTGGGGTCTTTTTTATTCCTTAACTCGTGGATCAAAAATTATGAAAAGGACTGAGTTTATGGAAGTATTTTAATTTCACAGTAAAAATTTAGTGAAAATTGTATAATTTTCGGAGAAATTCACGAGTACTACAAATTGGTTTTACACTACACTTTTTATAATTTGTTTTATAATTTACTCATCTGAATTTTATTTATTAATAGTTCAAAAACCAAAATTCTCTTGCAATCATGTCAAAAGTATTTCTGTACGTTTTTCATAGCATGTCAGGAAAACGGATATTTTCACAAGGCTGTTCACCCTATCCCCTTATTTACGTTAGAATAGTTTCGTTCATGCACAGATTCCGTCGACAGAAAATATAAGCAAAAGCGAAACTTTTTTGACGTTGCAAAACAGGCGTCTTTCACGGACGGGACGCCGCAAATGATGTGCTGTTCAGTTTATTCGAAAACTTCCCTTTGATGCGTGTTCCGAAGGAAGACAGACAGTTAAACGGAAGTATTACAGGAACGAGTAAATACGTGAGTATTCGATGTTTGGAAGTTCACTGCATCACATATAACAATCAGGATTGTCACTGTCAGACTTGAGAGAATTTTTAATGTAGAAATTACTTTTGATATGAAATTTTTATTCTTATTACACTTCTACAAGAATAAGGGGTAGGTAATAGTCATCTCAACAGAAACTAGTGAGGAGGAAAATTGGTTTTTATACTAGTAAGGTCAAGACCAATATCGAAAGAACAAGACCATCAAGACTAAAACCAAAACAAGTATGCTATGGGCTGTTTAAATAGGAAGATGATATCTAGATAATCCAAATTGGATTTAATTATTTTGGGGGTAGAAAAGGGTTCTTGGGGTGTTTGTAATTTTGATTAAATTTGTCCAAGACCACACGTACTCACATTTATATACATATACACTCATTTCTATATAAAAACTTTTAACTTTATGATGGGAATTTTTAATTATACGTGTAATAAGTTTGAACAATCGTCAGTCAAAAACTTGACATTTTTGGACTTGACCATTAAGACTTTTGATCAGGACGATTCAAGGAATATCCTCTCCATGATTAATTACAATTGACTAAAGTCCATTTTCTCATAAAACAACTGCGGGGCCCTTAGGGATTCTGGGTATTTAAGGGACGCCCTATTAAACACACAAAATTGCAAGAGTGTACTTATAATAATTTCTCGGTTGACAATTTCACCCTCTCCACCCCTAATTATGCTTCTTTCGCTTTCTACTACTTCTCAACGAATATTATGTCACAAAAGCCACATCTCTTCTATAAACTAATAGCTGCAATTAATAATAACATTGGCACAACTATTAATAAAACGAAAAAAATCGGTTGTCTTTAAAGTCGGTTTACTGATGATAGTTGAACGTGACAACGTCATAAGAAGATACTGATGGAATGGTTTCATTTTTCAAAAGAAAATTTTAATTTTATTTGTTTGATAGATATTTTGTATGGATATAGAGAAGGAGGTAAATGGAAATGTATTATTGTACAGCAGCTGTCCACGCGGACGCATCGCTCACTCAAGTAGGAGAGAGAGACAGATGTCGAACGCTGCCGAACGCGGAGCCCGATTGTGCCTCTTTGTCGCTCGTTCCGCGCTCTCGCTTGCACTTCAAGCCTTAAATTGCGTGCAGCCGGCTCCATCGAATTATAAGACGTTGTCACGTCAAAAAAAATACAACGTGTAATATTATTTGTACACTATGCTTCGCACGGGTGCAATGCTAGTAGTAAATATACTATAGAATGTCTTTATATACAATAATCACAGCTTTCTTGTTATTAGACAATCCAAACTGGCCGGTACCGCCGCAACCGCTATTTCCCTGCATTTTAAGTGTGTAATATCTTCGAAAATATTCATTTAAATTACATGCTGTAAAGGGCCATATTGATTTATATTAAATGCACAATGTATTTAAAAGTACTTAATTGGATAAGGATTAATGCTGTATTGCTTAAAATCTCTTCGTAAATAAGCCATTATTTCTCGTAAAAAGTAAAGGATAAAAAATGGTTATTGTGAGTTATTCCTAAGAGATAGACATATACCATCCCGGACTTTTTTGTAGACCTTTTTAAGATGTACAATACTGTAGAATATTATTTTGATCTGTCTCGTAGGGTTCAACCAGCGTTTGCAATGTAAGCGCAAAAAAAGTGTTTATTTACGACATCACATTACAAACCTCTAAAATTATCAGTGTTTCTCTGCTATATTATGCATGTATTATACATATAAACCTTCCTCTTGAATTACTCTATCTATTAAAAAAACCCGCATTAAAATCCGTTGCGTAGTTTTAAAGATCTAAGCATACATAGGGACAGACAGCGGGGGAAATGCGTTGCATGATTTCGTTACATGGCAACTCGCATGAAACGAACTTACCCTCCCGTGCGTAAAGAAGTTTCACTTCAAAAATAAAAGTACAGCATAATTGATGAACCGTTTACATTACGTTTTTTTAGCCCCTCATTCATTGCCGTATCTCGTCACGTTAAGCAATGTCCCCCGCCCCCTTAAGGACAAATAGAGAAAACGACCAGAATACAATCCCATAATTTCAATTACACGCTTTTCTGACAGCGGCCCTTTCAAATGCTATTAGTAATGTTTGTAGCGTAATCTACTCATTCAGCCAATTTCCTCCTTACAAAGAAAATAGACAATCGAGAGCCACGGTCTAAGATGAAGAACAAGAAGTAGAAGAAGAACGACAACAAGATGATAGAGGGATGTGCATTATGTTATTGCGTATCGCACTATGGCGGAGAGAGACGGAAATAGAAAGAGAGAAGGTGATAGTGGTCGGAGTTACGTATAACAGAACAAACGTAATATTTCGTGTGTCGAAAGCAAAGGGTTCCTGAGGGAATCTGCTACCGGGGATAAGAAACATTACTCGCTGATCTGCTAGCAGATATTTCCAAATTAATCCCGAATATAACTCTAAGAAACCGTTAGCAAACAGTAGATACAGAAGTTTAAGAAATTTGCATCGTAATGATTGCGAATGTAATTATATAGTATAACGTTAGCGCTTTTCATTTGCTTTCGCGATTATTCCAGCCGTTTCTTTCTATTCTGCGTAAATATCGGGACGTTGGAGGAAGACGAAAAGACATGGCCGGGGGTCGATTACGCGCTCCTCAAGCCGAGATAGGGTTAGGTTAGGTTATAATAAAATGTCGAGCGCATCGTACTCTGTATTGGTGACTCTCGTTTATTTAAATTCGGAAATTTCAATGCAAATAAACGAACTGGTAGAGCTTGTCTCGATGCAAATGTCGCGGCATTGTGTAGTAGTTTCGTTCTGACGACGCAAAATGAGTCAAGCGGAATGGGTTTGCGCTCAAAAATTTTCGCAAGGAAGCAACTCGGCCGCTAACCCGAATTTCAAGGAACAAATTTAAATATTCATGTGCTTTACATCAAATTTAGACATGATCCAAAAGTTTAATTTCTTATCCGTTCAATAAAAATAAAACAGAACAAGCAGGAGTTTCTCGTATCTGTTTAAATACGTTGTTAACAATTGTGATCCTAATCCAATAGTTATGAATGAAAAAGCATTTAGTGACTAATAAATCTCTGCGCACTCCTTTGTTTTATTTTCGGGTGTTTTAATTCGACTAGTTACTAATGCTGGTTAGTGGACTGTCTTTCTGGACTACGTCGGAGGGTAGAGCGGAAGGTCCTCTTCGGGCTCCTTTTAGGAATCGTGAGAATAGGTGGGTGGTTGTTAGGACCAGAAGTATGAGAGAGATGAAATGAAGACAGAATAGCATGAACATTTGTCTAAGTGTTCCAAGGAAACCACAGAAAAACTTGGTCAAGGACTGTGCACCAGGAATCGAACCGGTGTCTTCTTGAATGGCGAGAGGCATGACCTAGAGGTTTAGACCATTGCTTAGCATTCGGGAGGACGCCAGTTCAATTCCGGATCCATTTGCTTCGGTTCAAGTTCTTCTGAGGTTTCCTTTGATCACTTAGGCAAATGTTGGAGCAGTAATATTCCACAGATAATCTTTCATTCTCTTCTGTCTTCATGTCGTCTGTCTCATCTTTCTCACCCGAACCACCACCCACCCATTCCCACGATTCCTGAAAGGAGCCTGAAGGGGGCCCTCCGCTCTATCTTCTGGCGTAGTCAGGAAGGACTGCCCGCCCACCAGCATTAGTGGCTGATAGGAATGAAACACCCACAAGCTTTTTTCACCTCGAAAGCTGAGCATTCGTCTAATCTTCTAGGCCATGCCGCTCAGTAAAATCTATGCGAGAAAATATTTATTTAAACAGGTTGATGAATTTATCTGGGATGACATTGAAACGGGTATACCGAGTATTTATTAAGATTGTTGTACAGATTACAGGCTTGTTGTTGATACAGATATCTGTTTTAGGGATGTTTAGGAAGGTTTCTTGTTCATTGGTAAAATCTCTGTTCAATTTCAAAGCTTAATCTCAAAGCAAATACAAATAAGCAAACGTTTTTGGTTGAGAAGTGAAAAATTGGATTAATTGATGATTAGAGATCCATAAAATGGTTCGGGGATAATCCCTAATCCTTTTACTTTAATATTCATTCTTTTTTCGAAATACTTTTGGATTATGATGACAAAACCATTGCATGATAACCAGAAGTAATGTCTAAGAGACTTAGACAAGTGAATTCTGATGGTGTTGTTGTATAGTGGTAATAATGAAAATTGAATGTTGAGCAATTTATTAGGGACTTGAGCGTTATCCCCGAGGTGCTTTCACTGGTATGTCACCATAGCATCGACCAATGATGAAATATGCCTCTACGGCCTTTATTAATGACGGCTGTCCTAATGTAATTTTTCCAGTTGTCGATGTGTTTGCCTTGCTTTCCCCCGACGACATACACACGACACCGTCAGAATTCCAGATAAGCCCCTTCTTCGTCATCTGTTGACGCTCGCACGTCCAAATATATCATTTGGGATTGGTCATTTCTTTTTTTTTTTTAATGCCAACAAATACGTTTCTATATCGGCCAAAACGATGCCACGAAAAAATGGCCAGGTATTTTATTTTATTTATAAAGAAGAACAAAAACCAAGATTATTTCTACTGGCTATAGATATACATTTTTTCAGTAGGTATCTACGTCTGAGAATGCCCGAGTGTTTAAATAACCGATTGAAAGATTTTTGTTTTGTATTTTTGGAATAGTGGCAAGGACTTAACCAGCAAAAATTACTACTGGGAGATGAATTTGTTCTTATTCCATAGTTAATTTTTCGGGAATATCCTTATACTTTCTCGGAGATTCATATAGCAAAGAAGAGATGTTTAAACAAAAAATAAATTAACTTGTGACAAAAAAAGGTCCATTTTTTTTAATTTTTCACGAGTATTTAAATAAATTTTCAATGTGTAAGTGACCGTCAGATAACAAGAATTCATTTGACACAAAAATTAAATTATATTATAAATTAAATAAAAATCACCTTTTACCTAAACCGGCTCTAAATTCTCTAGCTCTAGGGAAATTTCCCTAGGTATGGCAATGCCGGCCAAAAATCGAACGTGTTAGTTGACACCTCTTTTTATCTTACTTACTGCTTACAGAGAGAGAGTTACTTTAGAAACCTTCGGAATATAACCTGTTGCGGTCCTAAAATTGCCATTTCGAAATATTGTAATCAGACGGAATTTAGAATAAGTCAATAAACATTCAAAAGCTAGTCAGTCAGGTTGGTGAGACGGGTGTCCCTGCCATTTCCTATGTTTCTCTAAGTAGTTATTGTATTTTGTGGTAATAGCAGTAACTACAGAATACAAGCTAATACTAACAATCGTTGTACGTGCCGTTGACCTGTTTGTGTACCAGCCGTTGCGAAGGTCACGAGTAGGCATGGTATCTTCACTTGACGCTTGTGCTTACGAAAATCGATAAAATAACACGGCTGACAAACTGGTATTGATGGCTCGTTAAATGGGATACTTTTGTGCTTTCTTTTTACATCCCCCACGTTGTGGAAGCATCACGAGATGTACTCTACAGTGCCTCCAGAAGTTACTTTTGAAATATTCCGGAATTCTGATCAGACATGGTGTATAATATAATTGTTTCTTACCTATTACTGTTTGTATAATTTTAAATAAGATATATTTCAAATTCAAAATAATATTCGTTTACTAAATGACATGTTAATTATATTATATTTGTTTAAATAAATTATTTTCTAGATTCACATTATTCGCATTAATATTGTAATACGCTCACGACAGTTTATGATTTTATTTATGTTGTAATACTAAAAGGCATAACATTGCTGTTGCATATTCATAATACGTTCTTTAAATTTGCCCAAATGAATGATTTGTTTCTTAGATCGTGTTTGGAATATACCAAAGCGATAAAGTTTACATGATAAAGTAACGGATTTAATTAGTTCAAAGTTTAAATTGATCTTTAAAGTTTTGCTCCATTCTACGGGCATATTTGTGCAAGTATAGACAGAGGATACGGCATAGTTATCGACAATACGGGTCCTCTAGTCTTTGTCTTCACTAATTAAAGATGAGCAGATGACTGTCTACAGCAGTACTAAACAGTTGAACAACACCGCATTGTAGTACATAAAAATGGCGGATTCAAATCGAAAATTAATTTAGTGGTAGGCACTTTTTGCTAAAACGAAATATTTGCATGCAAGGACAAAAAGATTAGAGGAAGAACATGTATTATTTATGAGAACTGTAAAGGCAAATTTCATGAGTTAGATCGGCGGCTTTAACCAGGCTATATTCAAAAACTCTTATATTTTTTAATATTGGTAATCATCGTAGGGGTCATATATCAACTCAGCGTTGTTATAAAACAATTACGACAAGAAGAAACAGCTAACTAATCAAGCCATTAGTAGTCTAGAGTAGTACGCCAACCCTGACGTTCCACATGTGGTGTTTTAAATTTCGATGAATATAAGTAAAAGCAGGAGTAAAGAGTGGCAGATAACAATATAGATTAGATTACAGTTCACAATTAGTTAAGGATGTGAGGACGATTGGAAAATGAGAAGATTAGGAAACGAATGAGTCAAGACGAAGTGTGTTCAACCAGTACCCAAACTGGCTTTGGGAGGGAAATGATGATGCCACTAAAATCTAGTATAAATAAAATATAAATATAATATNAAATATAAATATAATATAAATAAAATTAGTTACTAAGAAAAGCCCTCTGACTAGTTGGACACGCACCTCCTCGCTTTCCTAGCCTGAGCCAATCTTCGTAATTCATTAAACTAGAACATCCCAAATTCTTAACTATTTGTGAACAATAATCTGATCCTCTACTCCCCTTACTTCCTGTTTCTGCTTCTAATGTGTCTCTGAATAGCCCGTCATGTCCTACTAACCTATTTTGATTATCTCTTACTGATTTCCATAGAGTCCTCCGTTCTCCTATTCTTTCTATCATCTCTTTATTTCTAACCTTCTCTAACACTAAATTTCGAACGCTTCTAACCTTTTCTTTTCCACCGCGCCTTCCGTCCATGTTTCGCACCCGTGCAACGCCGCGTTTCAAACATACACCTTTTCAATCTTTTCTAATTAATTAATAATCTACATTTATTATACTAAATAGATTATGATTTTGCATTTTATTAATTGCATTTTTTTTATTTGTTGGTTGTTTGAGGACTTCTGCTTTATTGGTAGATAAAAGTCGGAAGAGAAACTAATGCCTTCAACTATTGGTTGCTGGTTATAGTCATGCGGGTCCTATTTAAATCGATTTCGTATTTGTACATTAACTTCAGCCACTAATTAAATAATATTTTCCATTATAAATCAATAAAATCAATTACTACCAATAAAACCTTGACAATAATATAACATGATGTAACTGAGATCTTCAAAACAGTGCAAAATAACTCTGAAATCAAAATTTGGTGTTTAGTTGAAATTTTGATTTAACAAGTCCTAATTAGGTATCTAATAAATAAATTATTGTTTTTCCTACTAAGAGATTTGTATATTTGTTAGCATTAGAATCAATTTAATGTATTTATAAAACATTTTATGCATTTGCGTTCTTGTTTACTGTCGGTTGCATGATGAAGGTGGTCGCGACAGGGTGAGATGCGTGCACGCAACCGGCCCTTTTATTAATTACCCAATATGACAAATTTCAATGCGTTTCTGTTGATTAGAAACATTAAATTCGCTTCTATACGAGTGTTTAACTCACAAAAAGAACAGCTGATATGCATATTATGATACACGACTGCAGTATTAACATGCACATCGACCGGTCATTAAAAGAGCATGATGGGGGGTGAACTTAATAAAATTTGAAACAATAAATAAAAAACGTCTAGAACAAAACCGTAAATGCAGCCTTTGAATAATAAGGGATACATATAGATAACGATAAGTAATGTAAATATTAGTTTGGACATACATAATATGTAGATATCAGAGCCTGATAAGGGTTGTAATTTATTTAGTTTATTCCAAAACCTACATCAAGATTTGGCCTCTCGTTGTGACCATTTTTCGAAGTGAGTTTTTTAAATTAGATGAAAATTGTTTCCAGTTGGTTACGGAAGTGAAATTGTTGTAACATATTGTAACATATTACATATGTATGTAAGTAAAAACATTAACTGAACGGTAAATTATATAAATAAAATAACAAATACTTAAAACATTAGAACAGCATATTTGCATGATAAATAAAACAACAAACAATGCAGTTGTTAGAAACCACCCGGTAACATTAATACTTTACAATTGTTATCGGTAGAAACTATTTTAAGTAGAAACTTTTCTAAGAATGGAATAGAAAAAGTCGGGGATATATGAATTTAGTTGTAATGACTGTAGTAAAAAATATATTGGACAAACTAGACGTTCAATCAAAACCAGATTTAAAGAACATCTAGCTCATGCTAGGTTTGGTAGAGAAGAAAAATCTAGTGTTGCCCAACATATTCTTACTGATGGACATAATATTAATATTAATAACCTTAAGTTAGTTAAAGAAGTTAGGAATAATCGTTTACTAAACAGTTTTGAAAGTTTATACATTTATAAAAACAAACAAATTGTTCTTAACAATGACAGCGGTCCTATCCCTGGATCTCCGCTATTTAGGTTAGTTTAATTACGTTTATGATGATGATGTTAAGGTCCATTGAACATCTACCTTGTTGGCTTCGGGTCATGTTCACTGAACCTTAACAACTATCAGTATAAATTAGGATTAGTTCTTATTTAGGTTTAGTTTACTTCAGTCCCTGAAGAATGTAACTTTGTTACCGAAAAGTGCTTCGGACAACTACAGTGTCGTGTTTTGGCGTTGGGGTTTTGAGCTATTCTATTTGTTCTACAACAACCGCCAAAGTTTTTCCAATCTTCATATATTTATTTTACAATTATAAAAAAAATGTATTCGAGACCCCTACAACATTGCCCTTTCATTTGACATGACATACGGTACAGTTTGCAAAATTTTTCCTTTATATTTCCTATCGGCCCTCAAAATTAATTTATTTACATTATGCGTTCGTGTTTGGGAAACACAAATTCATAAGTGCACTAAATTTTAACATAATCAGTCCAGTAAATTCGGATAAAATTGACTGTGACAGATGGACAGACACATGAGTGATCCTATAGGTAAGGGTTCCGTTTTTCATTCAGACATACAGAAACCTAAAAATGTTTAATTAATCAAATAATCGATTTATTTAATTAAGTCGGAACTCGAATTTCTGACAAACAACTGACCTAGTGACGATACACATTTTCAAATGAAAAGTTTGCGGTCATCAAATTTCAAAATCGTACAGCCCTCTCCATGTCTGTGAATCCACTGAAATGGGTTCAGTCCTTTCGAAGATAAGCCCGTACAGACAGACAGACAGGCAATTTTTCTTTAAGGATTATTTGTGTCTTAATAGTATAGGATTTAACGCAGAGGATAGCGCAGGGTCGAGTCGCCTTCAATAAATAGAAGTCACTATGCTCGCGAACGGTTAAATTTTAAATTCGAAAAAGATTGTTAAAAGTGCATGTTTGGAACGCGGCGCTGTACGGGTGCGAAATATGGACGGTAGATGCTGCGGAATAGAAAATGTTAGAAGCGTTCGAAATGTGGTGTTAAAGGCGAATGATGAGGATACCGTGGATAGAGAAGGTTAGAAACGAAAAGATATTAGAAAGAATAGGAGAACAGAGGACTCTATGGAAGTCAATAAGAAATAGGCGAGACAGGTTGGCAAGACACCTTTTCAGGCCTGGAAGTTTAGTCAGAGACATATTAGACGCAGAAACGGGAATAATGAGGGGTAGAGATAGACCTAGATCAGATTATTGTTCGCAAATAGTTAAGATGTGAGATGTTCTAGTTTTCGGGAAATGTGAAGATTAGCTCAGGAAAGGAATGAGTGGAAGTGCGTGAATAACCAGTCTTAGGACTGACGACCTTATGATGATGAATAGTAAACTTTTTCGGAATATCAAACCCAAGGAGATGTATAGATAATGCTGCATACAGTACGACTAAATTCCTTCCTCTGATAATTTAAAATTGTATCATCATCATCATCAAGAACATAGTCGTCTCGAAAAAGGATCGAAGTTGGAAATGGAGGAAAGAACGGAAGGAAGGGGCCTGATGGTATAACATAAAAAGTGCCATTTCTTTTCAGAAATGAGAACTCGGTTGAAAAATAAACTTGTATTGAATGACAACCAACAGCTATTCGGATGTCTCAGCGGGAGAAGTGACATGTTTAATAATTCATACGCAGACACACAAAGGCATGGGTTCAATGGCGGTTTTAGACGCGAAAGCGCAAAAAGGGAATACGTTAACGGGAATCAGCGTCTTTTAGACGTCTTTAACTGAAAACAAACGATAATGCCGACTCATAAATGCAAAAAAGAAAATAAATAGTAATGAATCCGACTCGCGCACTACGTGTGTAGTAGTGCAGGTACCTGCGACACGACTCCTTGCTCCTCGGCCCTTGTTTCAACTCTGGTTCTCTTCCAACACATGAAATTTTTCCTTTTTAATACCAGACACAAAGTCCTCAGACCGCGTAAACAAACCAGGACTAGTGGCCATCCATTCAGGGAAACGAATGTCTTTATAACTTCCGTGTTTGATCGCGTAATTGAATGGTTAACTATGACGTTCTTTGACTCTTACGTACGTTGTTGTTTGACTTCTGTAGATTTACTTTCAAAAGGAAACTACAAATACGGTAAAGAGGAAAATTCATGGTGTAGAGATCTATCTTGGAAAAAAGCTGCACAAGAAGTAATTACTATTTTACAAACTTTTTTTTATGAGTCCCGTTCGCCTAGTTCCATTTTTTCAACTTTTATATCAAATTAAGTATGGATTAAATAAATTCTCAGAAGTAAAACCGTAGAATTTTTTATTTTCGTTAATCTTAGCAATAACAAATGGACGAGATAGATTGGTAGGATTGGATCATCCCAGGCATTCAGGTCTAGTTAGAGACATATTAGAAACATAAATAGGAGTCAAGAAAGGTGGAGGTAGACAGATTAGATTACTAATAAAATAATTCGAAGTGGTCTGTATTCTGTCGAAACTGCCAGACGCGGATCACGATTTCGATCTTTTTGGATATCATCAGAGCGTCGCAGGCAGCTCCGACAGAACACAGACCAACTTTTACCTGCTGTCTTAACAGTGCGTTTTAGAAAATACTACAAATGGCGCACTAAACGCCATCTGCAGCACGATGCAACATTTTAGGATTACGTATGCTCCAACAAGGTCAACTTGTGTCGATATCTACTTGCTGAAAACGAATCCCGGTGTAGCCAACCTCAACGTGATAGGCACGTCAGCTTAATCGAATAAAATTCGACAGAATACAGACCACTTCGAATTATTTTATTTGATTAAGCTAACGTGCCTATCACGTTGAGGTTGGCTACGCCGGGATTCGTTTTCAGCAAGTAGATATCCACACAAGCGGACCTTGTTGAAGCATACGTAATCCTAAAATGTAGCATCGTACTACAGATAGCGTTTACTGCGCCATTTGTAGTATTTTCTAAGATTAGATTACTATTTTGATAGTTAAGGACGTGGGATGTTCTAGTTTTAAGGAAATGCGAAGATTAGGTCGGATAGGAAAGAATGGAGATGAGTGTTCAGCCAGTTTCAGGACTGACGCCTTTGGAATGATGATGACGATGAATTCCATATGCAGAGATGAACATATCGGTAGAAAGAATTTTTAGAACTGATGTTCAGCATGTTTAGTACTTATCCACATCTGATCTCAAAAAAAAACAATGCCCGGACAACTGTTACAAAGTTGATGGTCATAGCATCAGTTTTAGGGCTGCAGGACTTATAAAGTCATGGTATTTATAAACTTAATGATATGTTATCAATTGTCTTGAATTAAGAAGCATCTTTTAGATATGTCGACTTAAATACCTGCACGAGCATCCTAACCGATGGGTTTCTCCTTACATACATACATAATTCTATTTTCACTCACAAGTAGTAAAAAATCTGGGAGCATCCATCCCCAAAACTTCTTACAATTAGTTGGAACTGAACATTAATTTACTTTAGTAATTGCCAAAGTCATGTAAGACGGAATAGAGCGTTGTCGGTTCAAGATGTAGAACATGGCGAATCTGGGTGTAACATTAACCCCGGTAACCTGTTGGCGGTTGAGAAGCGGTCGCGACCACAGAACAATATATCGGATCGGGGGTTTCGTTCGACATCAAAGTTAATCAAAGCGGCTGTGTAACGCGGCCGTCGAGTTCGAAAACTCTCCCAAGTCAAGAGGGTGTCGAAAATATAAGTTCTCGTTTGTAATTTGCCGAGTACGTACGCGTGTGGCTGCTGGCTGTACGGAGATCATGACGCTTGGGGGCCGTTAGCAAAAGTTGGAGAAAGTCGCCGTTTTGATTATTAGCGCGTCGAAAACAGGGGAAGGGGGTTGGTTGGTTGGTTGGTTACGAGTCGTGGGACCTGTCCGGGACGGAGGGGGGGGGGTAGTAGGTGGATGTATACATAAGTATTTCTCAAGCCGACTCCCGAAGATTTGATTAAAATTATTATGGCTTGGCTAAGTATGATTGCTTGTTATTATTATTATCCGGTGAAGAGGGGTGACGTTGGAATGACGATGCCTAATGCGTGACGTTAGGAAAAGCCGAGGGCGCCCCCTCTCGTTGTCACCGGTTCATTTGCAGGTGGTGTTAACTTCCATTTGCCATTAAGACAAACTCGCATTCTTCATTAGAAAGTCTGACGACTCTCAAGGATCGCGGGAGCAAATTCGAGTTGAAAATGGGCTTCGGGAATTACTTATGTACGTGTACCATTTCCGATCTTTCAGATGTCCATTGTCGTGTCAACTCCATTACTATGTATGAGACGTTCGTTGAGACCTTTTAGGAACACTATTCATAATAGTCGGAGAACTGGCCATGAGATTTCAACAGCATTTGGAATATGAACAAATTTTACTGTTAAACGTTCGGATAAGGCGGGAGGATAGTTGCGATTCCAAGCAGGCGGACAATCTCCTAGGGACAAGGTGAAAGTCTCCTATGCTTTTTTTTAATTACGCCATCGAGATAGTGCTCAAAAATTAAAAAAAAAATGTAGACTTCGGTATACTTCTTAAAACAATGGGGGTGACGGACAATGGTGTAGCAGACAAAAATTACAAAACCTAATCAGTTTCAAGTGTACTTCTTATTTTCTCCTGTTCTTTAATTACTCTGGTGAACAATACGGGTGTGTTCCGAAATATAATCCAGCATCCTGGGCAGAGCTGATGACGTCATGAATCGACGCCATACTCTTGATTCGTTTCCAAATATACTGGCCATTGTTTGTGCTCGTTTAAAACAATTTTTGTCCAAAAGTTATTAAAGTTTCTTACAATAAAAAATTCCTCAAAGTCTGATGCGCACACGTCCGTTTGATATACTACCACTCTAACGTGTCTCACCAGTACAATATGGCGGCAGATCAGTTTACAATATGGCGTCGCTTCATGACGTCATCAACACTGACCAGTATGCTGGGTATATTTCGGAACACACCCCACATATTCTCACCAAACAATGATATGACTTTTAAATGTCCTCTAAGTTCAGATCACCAGTTGACTTCACCTTCGATAGCATACAATATTCGTCTACAACATTTTCCGAAATAATGACATCCAATCAAGACATTCCGTGTTTTTATCCAATAATTTTTTCTATTGTATAATTAATTGTAAGTATACGAAGGTCTACATTTCTGTAAATTTCTGAGCCCTATCTTGATGACGTAATATAAAATAAGGAGAGCACTTTTTCCATCCCTATCTACCGCCTGTTCGTAGAGGACCGCGTGTCTTCCTAGAAACATACCCCCGCTTCTATATTCGAATATGTTTTCGTAAAATTTCCGATAATTGATATAATTGAGGCTTGTGTTGATGTTTTGAAAAATTTTATAATTTGCTGAGTCATGTACACCCTTACCATTCTTCTAGCCATTAATACGTAATGGTGTGGGATACAAGCCATTGTTGGGAAGTAAATCAAACGAAATGGATGGAACAATATCGTGACTGGTTCCAATAGCATTAGGAATTCCTGTTCTGTCTATATTAAATTTTGTGTAAATTTGATACAAGATACGGACGGGTATCAATTTGACAGTTATAAACGGATGTACGGGTAAATAAACGGGTAATAGCGTGTACGACATCCAGGCCGATACATCAAGATATGACAGTTGGCGAACATGTGTTAGGCGTACACACATACAAATATTTATTATAGAAATATATTCACATGTAAACGTTTGCACAGGGTGTCTTCGATATATGGTGTGTTATGTTGAAGTTATGTTATAAATGCTTTTTCTAATTTGTATTGTATAGGAATACGTTTTCAGGAAGGGCAATAAAGTAATCCCAAAAACATGCCGACAAACGAGCCGCGTAAATATGACTTATATCTGTGCTTGTTTGACATGAAAAAGTTGAAGAGTGATACTGTTATTCTAAAAACATCTGCTTCATGAAATTTGTCAGTGAGATCAAGAAACAAATCCTACAAAATGGATATGGAAGACAAAAATAGAAACAAATACAAAAATCTACAACATATAACCTAACTTATTTGACAGCCACTACTGTTGTTATGAAAACATCTACATGCAAAATAAATGAGGATTAATAACCTAACTTATTTAACAGCCACTATTGTTATTGTGAAAACATCGACATGAAAAATAAATAAGGATTTATAACCTAATTTATTTGACAGCCGCTATTGTTATTGTGAAAACATCGACATGAAAAATAAATAAGGATTTATAACCTAACTTATTTGACAGCTACTATTGCCGTTGTGAAAACATCTACATAGAAGATAGATAATGATTTATAGAATTTTCCTGAATAGAAACATGTTAAATTAAAAACAATTCCGCGTTATATTTCCGCCGCTACTCACACCCCCCTATGTACAAATTGAAACATTTTTGATATGTAGACAGATACCTAATATCCTTTAATATTTAAAGAATCCCCTCTAACTGAGTTTCTATATTGATTGTGTATAAATATTAGCACGCTAGTCTTACAATCGTTCTCGATCTAAACTACCCTATTTATTGTTTACCGACTACACAATTGCCTTCATGAATTATCTAGTATTCCCGTTCACGATTCGTTATCTGTTAAGGTGGTTATGCATTTTTAATGTGACTAGCTGTTCGTGATATTACTAGTTATCGTATTTAATGAGCTACCTACCTTATCTATCAACTAACAATATATAACTAACGGACCGTCTGTTGTATGTTAACAGTGCAATAATTATTAGAGGAGGAGAAAAATTATGAGTGTAAATTTTATTAAACGTTAATAAAGAATAAGTTTTAAACAAAATACAATAAAATCAGTAAATAATTATTATCATACATAATGTTTCTGACATAAGTAGCGAGCTTTAGAGGGTGTTAACTAGAAGCAATAGGGAATCGCCTGGCGAGTATAGCAGCGTAGTTAAGGGATAAAGGAATTTGTAAGAAAACCGCAACAAATTACAATTCGAAGCCGGCCCTGGGCGTGATTTGGTAACGTAGGCTAGTACACCCGTCTGCATATGGATGGATTGTTAACTAAACAATGCCTGTTGTTCAATGGCTGATGTAAACATAAACAAACTCACCGCTTACTTTTTGACTCTTTGTTAGTTCTGGGAACACTAGTTAGTACACACACATATGTACACTGTAAAAATTTTCGTTGGAAATTAGAACCGTATGCTAGAAGACATATAGTAATGTTATTTCTCACTCTGGAAAAATTGTGAAATCTCATTTGAAGTGATCTTAGAGTCCGAGTCACTTTCTTACTGAAACCATTGACAGAAATCCATTCGCGGCTGCTAAAATTAGCTTCCTGTAAGCCTGAACACGTTACAAATTATGAGGATGCAGCAACTGTTGCTTTAAATTTCTCTACACTGTAACATGAGAGGAGTCAACATTCCGTGCTATTTCGCGTGTACTTTGGGGGTTACTTAATAGGATTCCAAGGATTTCTCTTCTACATTCCACTGTCATAAACGAAAACAAAAGAGTTGACCTACTACCAATGACTGATCCTGCTAAAAACGAGGCTATTGAATGCGGCGTTGCGTTGTTGCAGCTGTTTGCTTATGGAAAAATGTATCAAAGGAGACTGGGAAGGCCCGGCCGACATACATGTCAAGAAGGGGCAATTTCGGAATTCCAAATAACCCGACTGGGATAGGCACTCGTCGCTGAAACGTCTAACCAAATGTTGACTGGTACCAAATTGCAACTGTGACAATTTGACAGGGTTTGCTAAGCCTGGTAGAGTTAGATAGGTTTCATCTGTACCAGAGGATTTGAAAGGTTTTGCGAACACCTAGATAAGCGTATCTCTATCCCTTGCCCCCAGGTTTACTCACTAACTGCAAGGTAAGAATCACCACGACAATCAAAATAAACCGGGGAAAAGAACCTCAGTTAAGTAATAAGATTCACGCGGCCCCCGAACTTTTGAAATATCTGTAATACTTGTTAGCTTAATCCTGGATTTCTCCTAAGAATCTTAGAAAACTGGAAATAGTTTTATAAAACGTGATATAATCCCTTTAAAACCTACGAAATTATAGTATCAATTTACATCAATTACTGGGTTTAATGATATTTTTGTGACCTAAAATTTGCGAGAGGTAAGGCGAGAAGGCTTTTCGAAAGGGAAAAATTACTTAAGGCAGTTAGAAGGTACCGCAGCATTTCCTCGCTTGGATTGCCGTAATCATAACTAATTAATATTCATGTGTAAGTTTCTTATTTAGTCACCCGCCTGTCCCCTTCTGTAGCCTCCCTTTCCTCAACGGGGCGTTATCATTGTCAGGAAGTGGATGGAAATATAGTGACGCGCGATGCGGCTCCAAACCCGCGGTAAAATTATAAAAGGTCCTCGGAGAAAACGCAGGCACATAAGATTTTGCGTTTAGAATTAACTTGTATGCAGATGTCTAATCATAACCGTTTTGATCCGGGCTCAGTGCCGAAGCTAAAGTGTCACTGCTCGGCCTTGGGGACACCCTAAAAGAACAAATTCAAAACTTTTGTACGACTTTACGGTTACGGCTTATTAAGACTGTCTTTTCTGTCAAGTATTTTCTCTTCGCATCGAATATCTTTTTACTTTACGCCGTCGTCTTTAAATTCAACCGGGGTGCCGTCTTCTAATTCGGCGAAAATTAACGATTAAAGCAGTAAATTAGTCAGTTTTATCTTATTGTTAAAACCTATCTACTACTGAATATACTTCTTGGGTAGGTAGTTTATATGGGACCTAGCTCAAGAGATATAAAATCGTCGATCGGTAGATGTGACTCCGATCGGGATCGATAGATTACTTTTCTTGGACAACTTAGAACATCAACAGCTGTGTTTGTGAATTTTTAGTCATTGCTGTACTCCAATTAATTTTTAAATTTGTACAATTGTTTAGTCGACTATGTGACAATAGATACCTACTAAATATATAGTCGGGACGTTCAAAATTAAAATCAAAATACAACTGTCACATTTAGTTTCTTCTTTCAACTTACTAATTAGACTATTGCGGTTGTTGAGAACGCCTATTTTTTACTCACGACAGACGTTGCAGGGAATATCGTAAACATAGAAAAGAGATGTCAGGTAGCAATTGCAGCGGACACTAATAAAGAAAAAGAAATAACATTACACCAATTCATGTGTAACAAAAAGAGATGCAGGCAAACAGAATTTGAGAACGCTGCCAGTATAGGACTTTAAAGAACGTTTAACATTGTCAGGAATTTAGGAAAATAAAGACGACTGTGCCAATCCAGGGTCGGACTTTAAAGAAAGTTCAACATTCTCAGGAATTTAGGAAAATAAAGACGACTGTGCCAATCCAGGGTCGGACTTTAAAGAAAGTTCAACATTCTCAGAAATTTAGGAGAGTAAAGACGACTGTGCCAATCCAGGGTCGGACTTTAAAGAAAGTTCAACATTCTCAGGAATTTAGGAAAATAAAGACGACTGTGCCAATCCAGGGTCGGACTTTAAAGAAAGTTCAACATTCTCAGGAATTTAGGAAAATAAAGACGACTGTGCCAATCCAGGGTCGGACTTTAAAGAAAGTTCAACATTCTCAGGAATTTAGGAAAGTAAAGACGACTGTGCCAATCCAGGGTCGGACTTTAAAGAAAGTTCAACATTCTCAAGAATTTAGGAAAGTAAAGACGACTGTGCCAATCCAGGGTAGGACTTTAAAGAAAGTTCAACATTCTCAGGAATTTATGAAAGTAAAGACGACTGTGCCAATTTTGATTACATATATATATATACATTTGTATACAATATACCTTATATTAAAAAAGGAAAACGGTTGACTCATACTCATACACTACCCCTTCCAAACGGCGTTCGTTTCATGATTTATATCGTTCCAGATTAGAAAGCAAATACAAAAGTGGCGCAGTGTATTCAAAATGAATTTTCGATCTGTGAATATCTAAAACGATAAATCCCCTCAGGATTATTCCACCCCATATATAGGTGCATATAGATATGGTGTCATATGCAGATGTATGTAAATATCTTTTTATTGATTCGCTATTAAATCCACTAAATCACTTTTTATTGGGTGGAAAAGCGATAAATTTTAAAAAAACGTTCGCTTAGAATGCCATGAAAAGAAAATTTGCTATTGTAGGTATTACAAGAGAAATGAAAAAACAATAGAGAAAAAGAAGGCCTACAGTATACATATATATACTTAAATTAATACGATGAATTATTATAAAGTACCTAACAATGCTTAAAGTAAATTGAATTAAGTAACTAAGTAAGTAGTATAACCTTTATAGTAGTGGAAGTTTATTTGACCAGAAAAAAGCATTCTATAGAACTCAATCTACATTTGTCTTCTGGAATATTCCTAATAGTTCTATGTAGCACATTCACTTCATTCATGACTGTATTTCCCGATTCTCTTGTTTTAACTGGTATAATTTATGAAGAGTAATGCTCCATTTTGAGTTATTTACAACATTCTTTGGTTTTCCTGATACTTCATACACCACCATCCTTTAGTACTAAATACCTTCTCCCATATGTTGGTTGAAATGCGTCAAGTGTTTTACGTTATTAATAATGTTAATATATAATTTGAATTACTTAAGAAAATTGTTAACCTTTTAGAAAACGCAGCTTCATAAAGATAGTAGTAATTTATTCGTAATTAATTTGCCAATCCGTGTCTACTAAATTAATTGGAAATACATTGTGCTGTTTGGAATTTAATTGGATAACGTATCCGACAGACAAAACCGTTTATAACACCATTTCAATCGGCGGTAATAAATAACAATTTTCCCCGTTGTTGTCGTCACGGTCGAATTATCAGCGTTATTCATCCCCTGGTTGGTACTCCGATTCGACGACCGGCTTTGCCGTGTGTCGAATTACGAATCCTTTCGGGCATAGCAATATTGAATACTTACCGAATTATCAGATTTAATTCCCCAACTTAAGGAATTCCAAACAATGCGAAAGTGAAAGCAAACGAATGAACGAACGAACCAACGACAATTTCCCTCTACAACGTCGTACATCTCGACGTTAACAGCCCGGCGGCATTAGACTTGTCCTCTTACTCCAAGAGTAGCGAGGAAGTCTATGCAATTATATAGAGTGTTTCTGGAATAAGCAACAAGCTTGCAGGAGGTGATAAGGTATTATAAAACAGGAAATGTTTAATGGTCCGATAGTCCACTGTTTTCGAGAAAAACGTATTTGAAAGTACCAGTTCGGCCCTGGTAGGATCACGCAGCGAAATACGACATTGCAACGCTGCATTCAATAAGCTGCTATTTAGCAGCATCCGAGTTGTATTTCTATTGTATTTTTGTTTGTCGTTTGTTAGATCAGATTAAGTGTGACTAACGATATTTATCATATTCTTTGTTCTTTTAACGTTGTAGGCTTCTATTACGTATGCATGTAGACAGTCGAAGACATTAGAAGTAGGTCAATGTGTCAGTGTCATAGGGTAGTGCAGAATAGTATTATTGCATTGACCATTACGTGAGTCTCTAGACGAACTTATTGCTAGACGTTGGATTGAACGTATGGGTCCTGTACTATGATCGGCGCGTAGTTTTGATCTAAATCGTTTGATTTCCTTTTGTGGGGTTGTATGAAACAGCGCGTGTATTAAACGTCAGTGCAGAACGCTAATTATCTGCACGACCGTGTATGATCGCTGCAAATGAAGTACGCCAAATGCCGGACGGTTTTTACTTTTTTAGATAATTGAAGAGAACAAGGGGTATCTATCGGAGATTAAAAAAAAGAATTGACTAATATTTATTAGAAACAGGGTTTATTAGTGTTTACATTTTAGCTATATATTTACGAAGAAGATGCAGGTATCATTATGAAGTGGAGCAGCCATAAAATAATAGACAGGCTCCGTAAGGCGGAAGAGCCTTCGGCAAACAAAATCGGGATAAAGGAAGTAAATTTGCGTTAAACCTTAAGCAAATGTTTGCATCCGAAGAAGGGAGAATTTATAAATTGGGCAAACGATCTTCTGATCTGTTCTGATAACACGCAACGCAAGTTTCGTCAAATATTTTCTTTTTAGATTCCGAGATCGTTAAGTTCACATGACGGAAAGCTGTTTAATTCGCTGTCATTATAAAATTACCTTAACGTGGATAACTACGTAGTTATATATGTAACATTTTATTAATCGATTTCAAATAAGGAAGGTTCTTAACTCGAAGGCCAAGATTTGGATCAACCGACTATCAACAGCTTCACTCATCTAGGAATTGGATTGGCAACGTATTGTATTGTACCCTCCAATGGAAAATAATTCGTTACGATTTATATCAAAATCCTAAAGTTAAAATTTGTTGGAATGGTTTCGCAATTTAGAATAATGATTATCGGTTTAGTGCAATAAAAAATATTGAGCACACGTGACCAAAAAAAAAGAAAGAAAAAGGAAGGATCGCCTACATAGGGTCTGTAGATTTGGAAAAAGCTTTAGATAATGTCAAATGGGACAAGATTTAATTATTCAATATGTAGGGATGAGTTACAGAGATAGAACAGTGATACTTAGTTTGTTTAAAGAGCAAGAGGCAGTTATAGAGGTGAAACTGAAACGTAGAGAAGTAAATATTAGGAAGGAAGTCAGACAGTGATGCACACTGTCACTGTTTCTTTTTAATCTATACATCGAAGCCACAATGAACATCATCAAGGACAGTACAACTAGTATGCTTAGATTTGCAGATGATATAGCAGTATTAGCACCTAACAAGGAGGAGTTAGAGATAGTTTTAAATAAAATGGAAGCGGTAGTGACAAAACAGTATTGTACGAAAATAAATAAAAGTAAGACAAAAATACTGATATGCAAGGGAAGAAAAAGTAAATAAAGAGCCAATATAAAAATAGGAGACGAAAGGCTAGAAGAATTGACTGATTTTAGGTATCTAGGAAGTCAGACAAATCAGAACGGAAGGAGAAGTAGAGATGTAAAACAGAGGATAGCGCAGGGTCGAGTAGCCTTCAATAAAAAGAAGTCACTTCCATGCTCACGAACAATGATTAATTTAGAAATTCGAAAAATGTGTTGAAGATGTATGTTTGGAGCACGGCGCTATACTGGTGCGAAACATGGACGGTGGGTGCGGCGGAAAAGAAATGATTACTGTTCGTTTCAAGAAGTTAGAGATATGCCCTTTCCCTTTATTAGGATGCGCCGTAGCATAATTCCAAATTCAATCATATTTATTTGTGGAGCTCATTTCCCCACCGATCATCGAGCGAGAGCTAGGCAAAAGTGTACACTACCATTTGCAAAATTATTTAAACAGCCTCGTTAAAATTTAAGAACATGCTTTATATAAAAGCATATTTAGCCAAAAATAATAACAAGTGAATTAACTTAACGTTCTACACGCCTATAAAACGTTTGCTTTGTTTTCTATTGTTAATTTATATACATTTTTGTTTTAAGAAATTGGTAAACATTTTCGTCTAGTACTGTACAGTTCTAGCCGATCTCTTAAGACCGCCCATCGAGAGCTCTGCTCGTTCAAGCTTGTTCCAACTATTTCTGTCTTGCTCACGCCTAGCGTGTATTCTTTCTATCTTTGCGCAGATTTCTTCAAGGTCACAATTCTAACAAATTGTAATAGACTGTAGAAACGTTCGAAATGTGATGTTACTGGCGAATGATGAGGATATCGCGAATAGTGAAGATTAGAAATGAAGAGGTATTAGAAAAAATAGGACAACAGAGGAGTCTATAGAAGTCTATAAAAGATAGGCGATATAGGTTCGTTGGACACCTTCTCAGGCATGAAGGTCTAGACATATTAAAGGCAGAAACGGAAGTGAAGAGTGGTAGAGGTAGACCTAGATTAGATTACTGTTCGCAAATAGTTAACGATATGGGTTGTTGTAGTTCTAAGAAAATGCGAAGATTAGCTCAGGATAGGAAAGAGTAGAGGTGCGTGTCCAACCAGTCTTAGGACTGACGACCTTATGACGATGGCCCATTACTTCAAAATAGATAAATTACTATTTTCTACATTAATCGGTAGACCTTAAAAAAAATCTCTTTTTGAGAAGCAGATGTTTCCTTTGATTCTAGAATGTGATAAACCGACAGGATTTTTCATTTTCACGAACAGGAAGTTGAGGCCGGAGGGCGTTCATTCGTTGGGACTTTTTTGTCCGCAAAAATAATTGCCACTTTATGTTTCTTTTATCGTTACCATATTGTCCTAAGCAGAAATCGATGAAATTATCCATTAATACAAGAGGATTATTAATGTCTCCGATAAAAACGGAAATGAACGACGTTATGTTTCTCCCGGGCACCCCGCCATCAATTCAGATAACTCGGAACATTAAAAATAACGACGATTCGTGAGTTGACGATGGCCATCATTGTGCCTGGCGTTGCTGCAACTGTTATGATATTATTTATTATCGGTTGACAGGCAGGCGATTAAGAGATACCGAACTTTTGTTTTTGGCAAACTTTCGATGCGCGATTGTTGTATTATTTATCACGTCGTAATCGCTTTTCGGTGAACTTTCGGTTATAGTTTTCCAGTTGACCGAGACCGGAAGATCCAAACAACGGAAATAAATTCCGAACTTTCTTTAAGTCCATTCGTCATATCAAGAAAGGAACGACAACATCCTGAAATAGTAGTCGCATTTTTACCATCACAATTGTTATAAAATTAGAAGTACCCGATGCCACACTTCACTGGTTTTACTCAAATCATCATCGTGTATTATACAGGGTAGTCCATTAAGCGCGCCTTTCCAATAAAGATATCCCTGGTCATATGATCCATCTGCGGAAAATAATTTTAGAGATGGCGGATATACCGGAAGTGTACATCAGCTGCCTTATTTTAAACTTATTACATTTTTGAATTCAGCATCAATTTTAATGTCTAGTTTGTTAAACATAGTCTTTGCCTGAGCGGTATCTTTTTGGAGTTATTTTATAATTTCTAGAAACTTTGACGTTTGTAGTAGTACCTTTTACCTTTTAATATCTCAGCAATTATAGGTACTCGATAAAAAGATGCGGCTGTCGCTGTTGAAAAGAGTATGAAACGCACTTTGCTTTCCATCTAAAAATTTCTTTCAAAGCACATTAAATCATCATACTAGTAAGTTCAAATTTAAAACGTTTCAAACAACAATAACTCATTTTTTTGAAATGGGAATTTATATTCATTTTGACATCATCGGATGCAACATTTAATTCTCTTTCGATTTTGTTAAGGCATATTAATATAATTAACGGTATTTTCATCACTCTATTTTATATTCGCACAGTTTATGTGTCCATTTATAAATCAACTTCAGCTGGGAATTTTATAGGTTAAGTGGAAGATTCTCGGAATCCTTTTGTTACGCGGTCATATATGTGTCATTCATATTATCTTCGACACTTTTAAAGTAAAAAGGCTACCGAATATTGATTGCACATGTGTAAGGCAAAATGTTCATCGAATATAAAAATTAGGAAATTACCCATTTCTTTGCTGGCATTATTTATTATTATAAATCACAAGCGAAAATACATAATTTAGTTAATGTATATATTTTAATCACGTTTATCGGAAGATATCACCTGCTTTTCTGAAAAGTATCCTTCGGTTTTTAGTTGATAACTAGTGTATATCTCGTATTGTCTATGCAAGAGCCGCCGGTAATCGATATATTGACAAATTGTGGATTGTCTGGTGTATGCTGGAAGTTCTTTAGATAGTGGTTCTATCGTTTTAATCACGAAACCATAAGTCTCATTCATTACTACTTTAAATCTTATTTGGTCGAGCAAATAATAAAATTGAATTCAAAATAATACAGAACATTCTAATGTAACACTGATTGTACATTATAATAGTGATTTTTTATCGATTACACGAATTCATAAAATACTTTATGGAAGGTGTATTAGTTCATTAAAAATTCCCTTTAGGCAAATGTAAATGTAAACAGAAAGCTTTAAAAGAATTTCTCGAAAAGATAAAAGGAACGATATTAGAAGCGCTGATGAACAATCAATTTGAAAACGTTTTCTGGCGCAAACGGCCTACAGAAAACGGTTTAATAAAAGTATAAGCATCGCGCAGTGAGCCAGTCCGTTACTCCCATCCCGACATGCAAATATCAAACGAGTCGTCGCAACGGTGCGTTCGGACGATTGCATCCCTTGTAGACAAAAATGGTATCAAAGGCAGTATTGGCAAGATATCATCGATGTATAAAGAATTAAGGGCGCCGTGTACACAATATCATCTTTCTCTCTCTCTCTAGTTCTATCTCTTTCTGTCTCTCTTATATTCCAAACATGACAGGTGTAAAAGACAAGGAAAGGAGACAGATACGTGATGCTGGAACGACCGCGTTTAATCTTAAACGATCGAGCGGTTGAAAAGCTTTGACAATTTAGTGAGCTTTTTGAGCTTTTGTGTATGGAGAATAGCCCTGCTCTATTATCGGCTGTACGGCAAATAATTCCTGATTGAAATCTTAAACATTCATGCAGCTTTTGATATCCACTAAATTGGCACCGTGGAGACCACCGCCAGGACGTTTTCTTTTTTATTTTTTGTTCAGATCGATACGTCAGTTTTATTGTACAACCGCTTTCACAAAAGCTCCGTCACAACAGAGGATTTATTGGAAAAGCACCAGACGTTAAATGAGCTATTAAATATTGCAGCTTACGCGACTACTCGCAGGTGATCACGTACGTGTATGTGTGCATGTGTGTTTCTGTGTGTTACGTATTTATGTATGTATGTGCAGGGAGTTTTCGGAGAATCTGCTCGGTGAACCCGCCGTGTGCAACAAGCCGTTTCGTTGTACAGTTTTGTCGTTTGAATTAATTCATTTAAAGGGAATGTTGAGAATTTGTAGTAAAGGTCGGTTACACACAAAGCGGATTGTCCGTGCGGTTTGAACAATCGCAGTCCGCGCGGTCAAAACGGTCGCAGCCCACTTCGTACGAGATTAGTTCGACAAAATGTGGACAGGTCGAAGTAAACCAGTACGAAAACAGTTTTTATCAACAGTGTATGTTTCTTTTCTTGTTTTCACTTCGCTTTGTCCAGCAATTGTGTTTCTTGTGTATCCTTTGGATAGGGTTGTCACTTTTTCAGGCTTTACATAAAGTATTTCTCGACTAAAAGGTTAAAAAAAAAACTACTCAGCATAAAAATAAAGTATTTTATTTTTTGTTTTTAAAAACATATTTTTTGTTACACCTAGCAGCCAGTACCAAATTTCTGTTGCTCTTAAATACATTAATAGCCTCTAAACATGGCAAACAAAGATTTAAGTAAACTAAAAGTTCATTTTTAATTAGTTTTAATGAAGCTTTATTCCTATCGTCCCACCACTTTGCGTTCATAACAGACAATACTCTTTCTGTAAATGCTTAAGTGGCCGGAACGGACAGCAAAAGTGACACTACTTTGAACAGATATGGGAAATTAGGTTGTTCCGTAAATATGGCTTGCCATTTTTCTGTGCAATATTATTGATGTAAAAATACTCTGAATTTAGAATAATCGCTTACAAAATTACGATGGTTACTTAAGGCCTTAAATAAGGTATTTTTGCGTACTTTATGTGTCTTGTAAAGTATAACGTACGCACAGTCGAAATAGAGTACAATACTTTATAATAAAGTACGGGTAGCAACCATACCTTTGGACCAAGCAAGACAAAAAAGAAAATGGATTCATGAAATAAACGAAAAAAGAGAGAATTTTGGAGAGAGTTTCACCGATTATACTGCGAGTTGGGTTCAACTGAAGACCGACTTTTCATGTATTTCTGAATGTACCAATAATAATTTGACAAATAATATACTCGCTATTAGTTCTTCCGTTTTATCAGCTATTTAAGTCCGTGTGAACTTCCCTTTATTCGCTGCGAATTAGATTCTTGTCCCGCTACAATAAACTACCTTCTATTTAACCGATAAGATGTAATCTTGAATTATTATAAAGTTCGTAACGGACTAACGACTTGGTCCGCGCGGACATTTCGCATTCTGTTTGATCGAACCTTTATTATCAATCGTTAATAATATTTTTCAACGATCTATGGCATGTATTCAATCTTTCAAGCTATCTCTTATTGCAAAGCAGACAAATAAGAAGGAACGTATGTTATTCAGCATACGAACTTAGTTAAGACGTATATTTACCGCACTTGACTACATTTAAAACGACGTAATCTAAAATTATCAGAAGTGGTTTATATTTCTTATATTTTGTTCAAATTTCATTGAATTATAAAGACGACTGGTTTTATATGTTAACCTTAACCACAAGAAAATCATTTGATTTAAAAATGTTTATTTGCTATTGGGATCCGTCAAATGGGAGGAGCCTAAAAACATGGCGCCGATTAGGGAAAATTTATCGTAGTTCCTATAGTATACCGTGCAATTTCTAAGTTTTTAAATTACGATAAAATGATAAGTATTGACACAATATGTGATTGGGCTGACACAAAGCCTCGGAAAGGAAATTTCGTTGAAGGTGAGCGTGTTTTTAATGGCAATCACATTATAAAATTCGGAAATAACAAATCCGGAAGCTAGCCTTCAAATTCCGTCAAGTTTACTGCCTACTTTTTACAAACTTCGGATTTAAAAAGTGATTCACGTTATATACTTGGTGAGGTGATTCTGGGTGATTTAAGCAATATCATGCACGTGCCGATTTAAGAGAACGTTGCAAACACATTATTGCAACTTTGTTGTATTGCAGCAGGTAGGTTCTTAACCTCAAAATACTTATATCGTATCATTAGAATTTTGTTAAATCAATTACACAGGAATAAATAATTTCTCAGTTTATAATTTCAGTATGATTCTAGTTTTAAATATTAAGGTTACGGCTGATGGGAAATACTTGCTGAAATATAATCATGTGCATTAAAATGACGTGAACAAATTTTTATTCCGGAATTCACTTCTTTGATACCTACTGCTTTCATCCAAGCTTCTATTAGTTTACTTTTTTCTCTAATTTTCCGAATATATTTTTTACATATATAAAACGGTTAGTTTTTATTGGAAAGTAGTTAATGTAGGTGAAGAGTGAAGATCTATGTCTGAAGTGCTATTACAGCTTTTACTGAACATATTAACTTTTTATTTGATTTAACTTTAAAAGAAAACTTCGTCGACTCCATCATCAAAAAAATTTTTACTTTTTTAACGTGTTTTATTATTTTAATCAACAATTTTACAATTTGCGTGCACAGGTCCTATGTAAATTTTTCCCTCATTCGAGTTATAAATTTTGCCACCAGATGGTGTATGCCCATTTGACGGATCCCAATATAACATCATTTATCGTACACTTAGATATTATCGATTCCATCTTCATGAGAGTGACGCACATAGGTAGCGTAAGTAGAAGTCGTTTAGAAACGCGATTGCTGTCGAGTTCGAAAATTGCAATGTTTGTTTATTAATTTTTGATTCGCTCTTCCTTAGATATACGATCCGAAGTAGGAAAAGAAGGCAGTCTGGTATTGATCACGCGGCCTTTTAAAATAGCATATTTAACAACCTCCTGCAGAGATGGGATATTCGAGCTAATACACGGTCCTATTCATTCGGTAATGACGCATTTATTATTTAGGAGATTACAGCAACAGCCTGGCGAAGGATAATGGGATGAGAGATGTTTTAAGTTTGCATTCGAATCGGCTCTTAAAATGTGATGGATTTCGACAACACGAATATGGATTCAGTTGTTGTTGAGAATAAGATGCACTCAAAAATTGAAAATGGGGTCATTCAATTATTTCATATATCAACCTCTTTGTAACCCCCGCGTAAAATAATGTAAAATAAAGGAACCGCCTTCTATTTAACGGATGAACCATAAGGGATTGTCGAATATTTTAATTTGTACAGTACGAAAAAATCAAATGGAGTTCTGTAGAACATTAAAATCCAGTTTGAGACTGCCTCTAATTAAGGATATTGAGTTTTGGTTTTTTATGACAAATACATGGGCTTTGAAAATTATTTAACTATTAGGTTAGTTATTAAGAAGGAAAATCGTTCATAATTTACTTGACTACACAAAGGATGATGCTGTTTTTGATTCGCCTATTCAATGGTAAAAACAAAATTAACAAATTCTGACTTCTTTTTATTCAGTTTTTATAAATATATCCTGCCTATTGACAGCATGGTTGAATTTCGATTTCTTTTACAGAGGAATGTCGTCTAACTTTGATTAGTTGGCAACATTATTTTAAAATCCATTTCCGTTTAAATGATCTTAACGTGAAACAGATACTTCGACTATTCAGTTCTAGGAGACGACATAATTTTAAGTGAATATCCTTTCTTTTTTCACCTGTAAACAATTCCCGATTTAAGCTTAGGTCAAGGAGGGTCGCAAGAATTTTTGGAGACACTGAAGTTGTTTATTTGAAGTCTTGTTTTCGCACATTTAAAACACAAGACTTTTATTGACAGTTTTATGTCAAATATTTATTAAAACTTGGAATGAAGAAGATTAATTCCGGAACCTTCCCTATGTTTTTATTAGTTACAGCCTTGTGTATGTATGTAGTCGTTTTTTAACGCTAGATATGATTTATATGATATCAAAGATGTAAAAAAGTACTATTGATACGCTGCCACAGGTATTCGTACGTGTATAACAATACCGTGTAAAATTTATATATATCGACACTTAAGGGACTGAACATTTTTCGGCGTTATAAAAAGTGGTCGTTAAATGGAGAGAAATAAAAGATATTATTTTATTATTCTATACTAATTAGTACACATTTTGCGCACGAACATTATTATTCATACATTGCGTATAGCCTGTTATCTTCGTCTGATGTTTTTTGCTGCTCCAATATTTTAATTGTATTTTGTTACGTATATTACTCATATCTTGAGATACTGCTGGATCAATTTAATTATATAAAAAGTATTTTTTTAATAGTTTCGCCGCATCAAGTGCTTGTTTGATGCTTGGTGGAGGGACAGGATCGTCTTCTTCAACAACGTACACAGCTGCTGTTAAATAGAGTGAGCGTGACGCTATATAGAGTGTAATATTGTATAGAAAACAATGTAAACCAACCAAAGTCACGTTTTAAGGAGATTGTCGTTAAATCGAGTGACGTTATAAAGAGTTTACACTGTATATTAATTCTGATATTTTGTTTTTAATATAATACATGTTCAACATCGATCTATACGGTAGGTTTAGGTTTATTTTCAGTCTTCTTAATTTATTATTTATCCTAGAATGTCCTATCCGCTATCCCACATGTATACAAATTCTAGGTATGTTACTTATACCTATGGTGTTTATTATTTTTCTTTGAGAAGGCGTTTTTCTAATTGTGTGGTGCCCTCCTTGTTTTGTTCACCCAAATTTTAATTCCATGAGTTAAGACCTGGTTTTAGAAAAATTACATTACCATATAGATGCTTCATAACAACAGATGACTTAATATATCTCGCAGAAACCGTCAATTACATTATTCCATACAGTAGCTACATTAATTTATTTCTCCCAAAAAAAAAATAATAAATAGTAATTAGACGTCGGAGCCCTGTAATCAGGTATTAAAATATGACCCAATTAAACGCAATCGTAAACGAAGTAATGACAGACGGTAGGCGTTTCATTTAGGGTAATGCACAAGTCATTAGGTCCTTAATACCATACGCAAAATATCAAGTTTATCTGTAATCAAGTGTGTTTTGATCTTTGGGCGCGCTGGTCATCCCTGTGTGCTGGTGAGGGTTTGGTCGTGATTCGTGTCATGTATCGCCACTGACAAATTCCACTGATGGTCATTCATGAATTCTTAACCGTGGAATTATTAATTAACACAAGTAATGTGATTTTCTCGTTTCGGATTATTTACGACACGAAAACGCCAGACCTTGTCACCGTTAAGCCCCTGCGTAAGATAAACGTGCCCTTTTAAGGGATCTTGCATAATAAAAATATGGGACTTAGCCACCAGGACCGCGTTATCTCTCGTTTGAATAGTTTGTGTTATGGTTGATTTACATGCTACCATTACTGATTAATTTTTTAATATGTTCGTGCATAAATATTAAGGAGAAAAACATCGTTGATTAATTGGTAACTTAATTTATGAACGCTTTTCCTACCGTCGACGGAAAATATACATGCATCAAGTAAAATTCATATTAAAATAAGCCAATTATGAGTTCTCCCCAGTCGTTCCATTTGACCCACTGTATGATTTTCCAGAAATTAGTTTTCAGGTAGTTACAAAACTGCAACTATATAGCATATATTTAAGACCATTAGCATCTTTTAATTAAAAAAAATACCTATCATCATCATAAGACTGGTTGGACACGCACCTCCACTCTTTCCTATCCTGCGCTAATTTTCGCATTTCCCTAAAACTAGAAGAACATCCTTAACTACAGTCGAACCTGGATAAGTGAGAGCTCAAGGGACCGCGATCTGTTTCTCTCTTATAGAGGTTTCTCACTAACCCGAGTTTCTAGCTTACAGAGTTACAGGAGGAATTTGTCTCACTTATACGAGGGTGGATTGATAAGTTTCCGGCCTGACCAAGAAAAACAAGGTTTTTAAAAATTTTTTTTTTTTATTTCTCAACATAATCTCCTCCAAGGCTGATACATTTCTCATAGCGGTGTTCCAGTCTATTAATGCCATCTCTATAGACTGATTCGTCAAGCTCCTCAAAATAACCATTTACAGCTTCGATTACTTCTTCATTGTCCGCAAATCTCTTACCGCCAAGCCATTTTTTGAGATTAGGGAACAGAAAATAGTCACTCGGGGCTAGGTCTGGAGAGTAAGGAGGGTGCGGCATCAATTCAAACTTTAGATCGTTGATTTTAGCCGTCGCAACGATTGACGTGTGCGCTGGTGCGTTATCGTGATGAAACAAGATTTTTTTCTTCGCCAGATGAGGTCGTTTAATTTTCACCTCGTGGCTCAAACGTTGCAATAAGTCTGCGTAGTATTGACCAGTGATAGTATTACCCTTTGCAAGGTAATCAATGTATATAATACCTCTTGCATCCCAAAAAACAGTAGCCATAACCTTGTTCGCCGAAAAAATTGTTTTTGCCTTCTTTGGAGTTGGTTCCCCTGGTCCAATCCACTGTTTAGACTGTTCTTTGGTTTCAGGAGTGTAGTGGTGGACCCACGTTTCGTCAACGGTTACGAATCGACGCAAAAATTCGCTTGGATTACGCTTATACAATGACAAATTTGCGGTAGAAATGTTTTTTCGAATCAATTTTTGGTCGACTGTTAGCAAACGCGGCACCCATCTTGCACAGAGCTTTTCCATATGCAAATGTTGGTGCAAAATATGTTGCACACGTTCATATGACATCTTACAGGTCTCAGCTATCTCACGCACTTTCAATCTGCGGTCTCCCAGCACTATTTGATGAATTTTTTCGATCATATCTGGAGTTGTGACCTCAACGGGGCGTCCTGAGCGAGGCCCATCAGAGGTGCTCACACGACCCTTTTTAAACTCGGAAACCCACTGCTTAACGGTTGAATATGACGGGGAGGATGTCCCCAGTGTTGAGTCCATCTCTTTTTTAATTTCCTTCGGCGTTAACCCCTTCAAATAAAAGTATTTGATGACAGCACGATTTTCCTGCTTTTCCATTTTTACGAAAACCACAGAGGCGTCTTGTTCAGCGTGCTGTCAAACCTACACTAGCAAGGAGATCGGGCTGAAACTATAGCTACAAGCTATCCAAGGATGGTACTATAGAATGTCACCTCAAGGTAGGCCTAGTGGCGTCATCTCTTGGTTAGGCCGGAAACTTATCAATCCACCCTCGTAGAGGTCTATGAAAATACGGTTCGACAACACATTGAGTTTTCGTTTAGACATTATGAGGAAGTACAGGACCTTTCTTCGCAACTGCTTTTATGAACTGACTGTAATAAGATTGATAAACAAGTCGATACGCACATTTGGCTATAACAAAATAATAAAGACTTACTCGGTCATTCGCAGATTTGGTCATTCGAATGAAATAAGAGTCTCTTGAAATTTAAGAACGAGTCATAAAATAGCAAAAGTAAACTGTCGCTTATAGAGGTATAGACAAGTAGCAATCTCACTTAAAGACGTTCAGGCATGAAAAATGACTGTCACTTATACAGGTTTTATGTTTATCACTTATAGAGGCTTTAGAAGGGCAAAATGACGAGACTTGGCAAATACTCTCATTAATAGAGTTTCCTCGCTTACCCACTTCTCACTTATCCAGGTTCGACTGTATTTGCGAACAGTAATCTAATCTAGTTCTACCTCTTAACCCCTGTTTCTGCTTTATATATGTCTCTAACTAGTTCTTCATGCCTAAGAAGGTGTCCTATCAGCCTAAATCGCCTTTTTCTTATTGATTTCCATAAAATCATTTGTTCTCCTATTCTTTCTAATACCTTCTAATTTTAAATCTTCTCAGTATCCACATCATTTGCTTGTAACTACACATTGTTTCGAATGCTTTTAACCTTTTCTTGTCCGCCGCGCCATCCATGTTTCGCACTCGTACAGCGCCGCACTCCAGATAGACCTTTAACAATCTTTCTTTCTAAATTAATCGTTCGCGAGCATAGAAGTGTTTCTTTTTGTTGAAGGCAAATAGACCCTGCGCTATCCTCTGCTTTATATCCCTTCTACTCCTTCCATCCTGACTTATCTGACTTCCTAAATACTGAAAATCAGCCACTTCTTCTAATTTTTCGTCTCCTATCTTTATATTCGCTCTTTCCCTACTTTTCTTCCTTTGCATACCAGTATCTACTTTTGTTAAATAAAATCAATAACTAACAGAGAAAATATTGACAAACGACGTAATTAATATTAATAAAAATAACTACATATTTTAATATTTACCGCTACGTAACAGTTTTTATAACATCCGAAATTATTTGGGGTACATTAACCGATAGTCCTAGGTAAAATTCTGGTGTAATAGATTTCAATATTTTTTTAGACGAGATTCAGATCATCATGACCTTTTTTTACCAGGATATCAAAAATAATGTTTTGTTCAAAGAATTTTCCCGTTATTGCTAAAAACAACGAAACAATAAAATTGCATATTATGACATAAGAAATGCCCTATAATTTTGATGAAAAGATTAATAATAAGTCTAATTGATATTACCTAATTGAAATTCCATTTTGAATTCGAATTTTAAGGCTTACAATAGCATATAAAGCGAGAAAATGAAATAAATGATTAACAAGTAATTTAGTTTAAGAATGTTAAAGAAAAACAAGCAATTCTGGAGTGAAGGTTTTTAATTAAATTTTATAATATATACAGCAACGTTTCGCCTTAAGATCAAAGGCTTCCGCAGGGTAAGATTATAAAGTGAAAAACTCAATTTAATGTAGGTGTCGCGAAGCATTGTCAGCATATCGAAATTTTCCCCCTGAGCTAATAAACTAATTTATTTTCCTAATGTACTTATCACAAAAAATTATTTTATATAAGCAAACAACTAAACAATTTAAAAAAAAATATAATAATTTTTAGCAAACTGCGTACACAATTGACTTCATAATCTTCCCTTGAGGAAGCACTTTAAGACGAAACGTTAGTGTGCAGATTATAAAATTTAGTCAAAAACCTTCATTCCAAAATTACTTGTTTGTTCTTCAACATTAATACTCTTTCACCATAAAGGTGATGGTTTTTAGTTTGTTCTTATCTGCACGACAAATGTTTTTAAAGCAAAGGTAATAGTTCGTTTATCAAATTGTCGATAATGCGTAAGTTTTCCCTACTAATCCAAGCAATTGGTTTAACTACAAATATTTTTAATTCTTTATGATAACCTGGGGTGGTTATTGACATCTTTATTAATAATTAGTATAAGATTTAAAATGCGTGTAAAATTTGTAAAATTTCACTGAAATCTCTTTGCTAGGATCTACGAGAGCATTTTTTTCCCTATTTGTTATTGTTTAATTATTTAAAATAATTTTTATTAATTACACACTTAATTGATTTCTAT
>NW_020438975.1:876577-941941 GCF_000699045.2 Agrilus planipennis | reverse complement strand
ATTATAAATAATACTGTTTTAGAGTTATTAAAATTATGAGTAGAACATATTCGAGTATATTAATTTTGAGAACGACAATGAATTTCGACCAGACAATACGAAAAGAGAAAAAGATTTTCTGAGGTCGTATTTGCGACGATATTTTAAATTTCTATAAATGAAAATTTTTGGTTTTGTTTCCATATTTACGATGTGCCAATTTTTTTATCTAATAAAGTTCCTACCAAGTTTTCTGTGAACGCGTTTTAATTAAATCTCTAGAGCTAGTCTGCTCAGTTTAATAATATTCCTGGTGACGTATTTTTAAATAAAACAAACGTTTGAAAATATAATATAACATGTATCAATTTAATTATTTTAAATTATTATGAAGTTTTCAATGAAAAGTATTTATTTTGTTTATTATTTTTATATTTATTAGTTACAGACATGGTTGTGATAGAAATATACTTAGGTTTTTGTAATTCCATGTCTTTATTCATTAAACTGTTACAACGTTTCGACTGTGTAATATCTCCAGTCGCCTTCAGATAGCTAGAGATATTACACAGTCGAAACGTTGTAACGGTTTAATAAATAAAGACATGGATGTCGGAAAATCCAAGTTTATTTCTAAAAATATTTATTGTTAATAGGTAACTATTTAACCTCAATCAAACCAGAAAATTGTGTTTTAGGTAACAAAGAAATCCAACGGTTTTTGGTAATGTAGACGCAATTTAAAAAAAAAAAAGAAATAATTTTTGTGCTCGAAATCTGTTAATTTGAGCTTTTGAAAGTTGGTAATATAGAAAGATGTAAAAAATATCGTGGATATAGACAAGGTTAAAAAATCAGGAGATAGAGTAGGAGAACAGAGGACATTATAGAAATCAATTAATAATAAATGACTACTTAGACACATAATAGAATCATAAACAGGAGTTAAGAGGGGTAAATTACTGTGCGTAAATAGTTAGAGATGTAGGTTGCTCTAATGCAAATTTGAACACCTAATTATGGTTACATGTACCTAACTTAAAACTTTAGAATAAATGTGTAAAACATAATTCTGAAACTTATGATCTCTTTAGAAAGCACGTTAATTATTCATACGTTTTAAAGTTCAACTTAAGGTCCCCCAATCGTTGTTGATAGGTTATGCACCATTTACGGAACACTATGTATATAGTCGCGTTAAATTTTATGACGATATTCCCTTGAATAAAAAGCACTGGAAGGAATCTACAATAGAAGTAGCTATTTCTTTTTATTTCTGCTGCATATTTTTCGCTAGTCATTTCCTGTAAAAGTCAATCGTATCGTGCTACAAATAACGCAACACGACAACAAGACAGTTGGCTGGAAGCTTCTTCTGTTTTTAATCCGAGGGGTTGAGAGGGGTAAACGGGGCGGATGAGAAGGAATTCGGAGCATCAACAGCAGCGAATTGTCCCTTTCTAATACTATCTTACATCTGATTCGGATGGAGTGGCTGAGAGTTATAGATTTGCCGGATCCGATATTCAAATGAAGCTCACCCTCGGTGAAGGGTTGCGAATATTCACAATCATATTTTCTCCAAGGGTGAACACCCTCAAATAGCTTCGCCTTTGTGTACACAGACAGATTTTTTCACACATTTATGGCCATTACGTTTTTAGCTATTCAGTGTGTTTGTTTTGCGCAACGTTACTATTGATTTCTTTGGTTGTACTTTTCTACTTTTGAAGGGAAATAAAATGCGACGGGGTACAATAAAAATAAACACCCTGCATCATCTGCATTAAGGAAGGTCCCATTGTAAGTGTCAAATTAAGAAATAGTAAATTTCTAGATAAGGCAGGTGTGCATATATATTAGGATTTTTACAAATATGTTTGGTATTGGGTTGTGTGAAGCGGAGACGCAGCGCTGGATTTAATAGTTAACGTTCCATGGGTACAAACAATAGTGGAGGAGGGCTTGTTAGATTAGATATATATAGGGTGTTTCTGAAGCAAGTTGCACCCTGCAGTAGATAGGGCACGTAGTTGAAATGCAAATCCGGCCCTGGTAAGGAATGGACAATGCAACGCCACATTCAATCAATTGGTAATTAGTAGCATCACTGTTGTATTTCTTTTGTTTGTTTTGCTTATGTACTGTTTGTTATTTCTTAGATTAGGTGAAGTGTAATTCAAGGAGTTTATGTTTATTTCCAACCTTTAGTAGTTGTTTTGTATTTAGTCAATCGATTTACAGTTCAATAAACTAATATAATTTTTATTGACGCCTCAGGGTTCAGTGTACGGATAGACGCACCTGTTTATTTTGTGTACTTACATAATAAGTAGTTTAAATTGTGCTGCATACCATCAGCGATGAATAAATGTTATTAATTCATTTATATCATAATAGGTGTGTAACCATTATGCGTGGTATTAATTTTGTTGATGCTTATTGTAGCCGATCAACAACCGGTATTGTTTACACTTTCCATTGTTGTAGCTCCTGAATCCTTATTTCAACTCGGTGGGCAGATATAGACCTAAGTTGCCAATTCTCTTAATCACGCTGCTGTATTCACTATGCAATTCACTAAAGCTTTCACCTCAAAGCTTGCTATTATTTCAGAAGAACCTTATATAACATTACTTTACGAGGCACTTTTGACTTGATATCTCAAATACCACTGATTTCAAGTGTACATGTCCGTACTTTTCTTGACTCAATGTCTCCTATTATTTCAGGTTTAGAAAGCATCTGATTTCAAATTGAATTGATTTTATGTCACAACATAATCTCAAATATGACTGAGTTCCAGTGTACATGTCCGTACTTTTCTTGGCTCAATGTCTTCTATTCTGATTTCAAAAATTAATTGATCAGTATTTAGAATTGACCTTCAAGCTGGATAAAATACGTAGGCAGCAAGCATGTGTGCTCATTAGTAAATTAATAATTTTGATTCTGATTTAGTACTAATCATAAGAAATAGTAAATTGTCAAGAATGTCGCCTGTATCGCCCTCAGCTAGGTTGATTGTGAGGACTGAAGAGGAACTGTATTCAATTTACGCTCGAGTGATTAGCAGATGACGTCGTGAAGTGAATATATACATGTATACGTCGGGATGCGACGCGATTCCACGCGGCGAAAGCGTGAGGACGGCGTGGAGCCGAAGTCGAAGTAGGCGAACGAGCGAATTTTCCAGCGAAACCTGCATATCGCTTGTTCAAACCAGATGTTAACGTTTGTAAAGCATACGGGATTGTTAAATGTGCTGAAAATATTTGGGCGGGTGACAGTGTCTGCTACAGGCAGCAGTGCCAAGTGTGGCATTGGTTCAGAATGGGCAGACATTACACGCGAAAAGGGAATTTCGACGACGGACGTGAAAATTCTCTCTTCGTTATTCGTCAACAATACGTACATTAAATGTATATAATATGTTTGTATATATTTTCTGCGACTTTGTCGGTACAAATTGGGCAAAATATATCCAGTTACTGAAATGCCAGTTGGCATATTGGCTAAACAGAAATACATACTGACAAAAGAACATAGAATGAAAATAATAAAATTTTCTACGTATGGGAAAATACTATAGGGTTGTTCGGAAAGTCATTTCGTGTTTTTTTGTGGAAATGAAAGACAGTTTTCGTATAATAAACAAATACTTTATTAAATTATATATTGACCGTTCTGGTCCAACACCTTTTGCCATCTTTCTGGTAGTAGTATAATTCCACGCTCATAAAATTTTTGGTCTTTGCTGGCAAAAAACTGATCGAGGAGGTTTTTGACCTCCTCATTTGAGGTGAAGGTTTTACCGTCTAAAAAATTTTGGAGTGACCAGAACAAATAATAATCCGATGGTGCCAGGTCTGGAGAATATGGTGGGTGTAGCATTGTATCCCATTCAAGCTGTAAAAGCTTTTGGCGAGTGACCAAACTTGTGTGAGGTCTCGCGTTGTCTTGGTGAAACACTACACCTTTCCTGTTGATTAGTTCTGACCTTTTCTGTTCAAGTGCATCATTCAGTTTGTCCAGCTGATGACAGTAGACTTCCGAATTAATCGTTGTGTTATCCGGTAAAAGCTCAAAAAAAAACGATTCCTTTAAAATCCCACCAAACAGACAGCATCACCTTTTTTTGGTGAATATCGGCTTTGGAAATGGTTTGAGCCGGTTCTTCTTTTTTGCTCCATGACCTCTTGCATTTGACGTTGTTGTATACAACCCATTTTTCGTCCCCAGTGATGATGCGCTTCAAAAACGGATCATTTTCGTGACGTTTGAGAAGCGAATCGCGACGTCAATGCGGCGACAGATTTCTCTCTGTGAGAACATGGGGAACCCATACATCGAGCTTCGAGGATAATCCCAGGCCTTTCAAGTGGTCATAAACTGTTGAATTTGATAAATTTAACCTTAATCCGATCTCACGTGTTGTTATTCGCCGGTTCACATCAACTAATGCCTTTATCGGGCTTTATCAGCTTCAACTGGCCTTCCCGAACGTGGTCCATCTTCGACATCAAAATTGCCGGATCGAAATTTAGCGAACCAGTTCTGGCACTGGCGTACTGTCAACACACCTTCTCCATACACATCAGTCAATTTCTTTCTGGCTTGAACAGCATTTTTACCCTTTCTGTAGTAAAACAGTAAGATATGTCGAAAATGCTGCTTATCGCTCTCCATATTTAAAAGGGCACCAACCAAAAACTACTGCGTAGAATTAATTGGAATTTTTCACACACAAGCCTTGCTATATGAGCTCTCAAAGCATATAAAAAGTATACGGCTTAAATGTGCAGTTGGGTGCAAAATAATACAATTAAATCCTCTGTCGTGAAAAAACGAAATGACTTTCCGAACAACCCGATAGTATGCAAGGGAAGAAAAAGTAAGTGAAGAGCGAATATAAAGATAGGAGACGAAAAATTAGAAGAAGTGACTGATTTTAGGTATCTAGGAAGTCATATAAGTCAGTATGGATGGAGTAGTAGGGATATAAAGTAGAGGATGGCGCAGGGTCGGGTCGCCTTCAATAAAAAGAAGTCACTTCTATGCTCGCGAACGATTTTTTTAGAAATTCGAAAAATATTGTTAAAGGTTAAGTGTTTGGAGCGCGGCGCTGTACGGGTGCGAAACATGGACGGTGGGCGCTATGGAAATGTGGTGTTACCGGCGAATAATGAGGATACCGTGGATAGAGAAGGTTAAAAGTGAAGAGATATTAGAAAGAATAGGAGAACAGAGGATTCTTCTCCTTTCAGGTATGAAGGTCTAGTCAGAGTCATATTAGAAGAAGAAACAGGAGTTAAGAGGAGTAGAGGTAGACCTAGATTGAATTATTTTTCGTAAATAGTTAAGGATGTGGGATGTTCTAGTTTTAGGAAAATGCGAAGTCTTGGGGCTGACGACTTCGTGATGATAAAATAAATGACAAAGCAACTGAAGATTCTGCAGTGTTTTTCTTATATCTATCATAAATTCGGTAGTTTGTACTTCTACACAGATATCATTGGAAACAACGACGATACCAGCGCCAGTTTGGATCGTCGCCGTTTGCATTTCTCGACACACAAAGGCGAACGAATTTGAATATTCTCTTTTGGATTAGCAGAACCAACATTAGCAGATCCTAACACTCGGAACTCGTATTAGGACAGCACATTAGCGCGTTTGACGCGTTCCTAAGGAATGCTCCGGGTATTAACTTTAATTAAGAATAAAAGGGCTGGGAGTAGGAGTAGTCGGACGGGAGGAGGTCGAACACGGACGTGGATGAGAATAAGGGGGAGGAGGGAGGGGTAAGCGCGTTAGCGGAACAACAATTGCTTTCGGAAGGTCGGAAGTGAGAGCATAATGCATGCCTTCTACGATGTTTTAGGTAGCAGTACTATTAGTATTAGTATGTTGTTGTGTGCATGTATACATTCTGGTTGTATGTTTGGCTTTGTATTCGCGAAGGTAAATTAGTTTGCTTGATGCTCTAAAATCTGAGAGCTCTTTCGACAGACATAGACATTGCTGTTTGAGGTGACAGTGATAGAAAACAGTGGCGAATCTAAAGGGCAGGTGAACAGTTAGCTGCCTTCAACTTTGCAATTTGACGATCAAAGATTCGATCTAAGATAAGATCAAACTAGTGAATGAGAAGATTGAGAATAAATGTAAGTGAGATGGTGAGAACAAACGGTATTGGCTGTGGAAACAATGGGACAATCTGCCAGGATATCTGAGAGGAAAGAAGGAAATGGACGTAACAGGAAACATCAAACGGGAGGAAAATGAATCCAGATGGTCTGAGTAGGGACTGGACGAAGGAAGAAAAAAGATTGTGTTGAATATGCGGAAAGAAGAGTGACACTTTGGTGTATGGAAATATAAGATTAGCTGAATGGCGTAAATACAAATGAGAGCGACAATGGTCCAAGACCTTTTATAAAAATAAGTTGTAATAAAGATACATAAAAATAGTCGGTGACGATTTGCCTCTAATTATAGGTTGAATAAAGTTTGACGATATTTCTTTTGTTAATTAAGGATATCCACTTGTTGGTTTCAACTGAGCCTGTAGTGTAGCTGATGAGAAAAAACAACTTCTAAAGCGTGAACTGTTTTGACAGAGCACTGTCTATTGTTTAAATGTTATGGTGCCTTATCAGTTTTTGAAACCAGCACTGTTACTGTTAAAAGGGGTTAATGGGTTCGATATTTAGTAGTAAAATATCAGAAATCACGTTATGCATTTGTAAAAACACCATGAAAATAATACCCTTCCGACAGATCCGTACCGCCGTCTCTGCCTTTGCGTCGTCAGAAATGGAAGATGTACAGACGCCTAATTTAGAAGCGAGACGCCGTAACGCCAAGGAAGACACAGGGGCGAAAATTAAGGAATTAACACGTTACTTAACGCCTGCCTTTGTGTTTCGTAATAAATAATACAACTAGTGACTAAGTAGATGTATGCGTATAGCACATATATATATATATATCCAGACAAACAAACATACACACACAACTACATAAATACTTACATCCCTGCATATCCATAAATATAATTATGATAATGCTCGAAATAGACACAAAAACCTACGGAGAAACGCAAATCATTGTTTCTCTTTATTTTCAGCTACAATAAATTATATAAAAAGGAAAAAATAAATATATTGCATCAATTAAGCTTTTAAGGGAATGAGCAATATTAAGTCATAATTGTAAAGCCGTAAATACGATAGTCAATCACCTGTTGTATTTAGGTGGTTTATGTAGCACCCACATTGTTAACTAAAACGGTAAATGTCTAGATGATGGCCCCCACCCCCATACGGGTGGATGGGATCGAAAAAGAAGAGGTCTCCCCCACCACTGTACCATAAAAAGTTCGTGGCGGTCTCACCCCCATTAAAAGTTGTGATGGTTAGATGGGGGTGGGGGTAAGGGGGATCGAAAGAGGGTAGGGGGGATCGAAAGAGGGTGTCACCTGAGTAAAACCCCATGAAAAAATTGCGGCGGTCTCACCCCCATAAAACGTTATGGGTGTTGAAAGTTGATTATTTTGACAATTTTCCTACACTATAATTAAAATAAAATTCAACAAAAAAAATTATTTTCAAGCGGGTGTAGGTGGGGGATCGAAAGAGGATGGTCACTTGAACAAAACCCGATAACCTGACCTAACCTACCCTATTGATGAAGATATTTAAATAATGTTTTATATAACATTCTCAATTTTTTTATGTATTTTTCCGTTAGTTTTACCTTTGAATATTGTTTAAGAATGACTATATAAATATTTACATGCCTAGAAATTATTATATTAACTTTGAACCCGCATAACTTTTTATGGGGGTGAGACCGCCACGAACTTTTTATGGTACAGTGGTGGGGGAGACCTCCTCTTTCGATTCCGGTCACCCACTCATCTAGACATTTACCACTAAAACAAAAAAAACGTCACCATTTTAGATACCATTCTTACTCTTAGTCAATGAATCAAAATTAACTATTTATCCAAAGCATCCCTCTAGATGTAATACATCTCTTTTTCGATATTTTTAACTTTTCTCATCATATATGGTAGCTTTAATTTGACATCACTCGCGAAAGTCATCTGTTTTTCTTAAAACTGTTGTAAACTAACCGAATTCTCAAAATCTTCTGAATAAATCGTAAGACCCTAAGAGGCTTTAAATTGGATTTATTGGCCTTACACTACTAAGTGTTTAAACATTATGCGCATAGTAGTAGATTGTTTATTTAATCGGCACGGTTTACGTTCTACATCGTAGAAGCTGCAGAGTTTTTATCTCAGTTCAATATTCGGTACACACCTACGTTGGCGATTCTCGCACAGGACCGGCTTCAAATTGTAATTTATTGTGAGTAACTTAAAACAAATCTCTGCTGAACTCACCATGCGATTCCTTATTGCATCTAGTTTATGCTCTCCAAAGTTCCGCACATATTTCTATTACGCCCTGTATAGTTAGATGAAAAGAAATGTAACAGTAAATATATATATAAGTACACGATAGGACTGCCGAATTGGTTCGTTCTATCAGAAGACTGACAGGCGGCGATATATCGTATATTACATTGTTTTCTTCTCTATTGTCCGCGAAAATTGAGATCCCGATGTTTTTTCGCTTTTTCCGTCCGCGCGTTCAACAAAAGCCGCCTGATCATTAAATAAGTTGTCATCAATTATTTTCTTTGATGGATTACAATTTCTCTCTCCGTTTCCGAACCCCTCTGACGCACGGACGCGCGCCCCGGGAAGCCCGAGTAAGTCTTTGTTGAAAAATCCTGAAGGAATTAATATGATTACTTAAGTTCCGACGTAGGTATTTGCCCAATTATCTTTCACCCCCTCCCTTTGTTCAAACAAAACGAATGTTTCGGCTTCACTGCCAAAAACGATTATTATTTTTGGTATCTACCTATATTGAACCTACATTGGTCAGCCAAGACTTTTGAACTTGGGAATACCAAGATAGAATTACATTATTACTACCTTAGAAAACAAATTTTGCTCAATCAAAAAGTACTTCTAGAAATGTTTGTTAATTTGCCCAAAGTACATCTAGAACTAGGCAAAAAATCATGATCATGCATTGTAATAAACAAACCTTGGCTACAATAAACGAGAAACTTAGTTTTTTTGGCATGATACCCTAATGTACAATAGAATAATAATTGTGACATTAAGTATTTGTCTGTAATTAATAAACACATTCGATTCACATTGTACGCCTACCTTTCCATGATGTCGGGTTTGGTATTCCCGAAGCGACCCTTACAATAGTTCCACGGTAAATTAGATCTTCCATTAGAAGTACACTGTCCAAGACGCCGCTTCGCGGCTAATATTCCTCACCGGGGAGAAATGCTGAAGACGTTTCCCTGTAATAGAATTCACGCTTAAGCATGTGCACAGTGAGAATAAATCGCACAGTTAATAGAATTGAAATTACTTGAGCGGCTCCAAACTTCGGATATTGTATGAAATTTGGTTCGAGGCCAATTGTTTCTAAGTTATCTGCCAACGCGATAGCGTATACATGTGTAGATATATATACTCGGGGTATTTACCTGTGTGAGAACGTACATATATGTATAATATGTAAATTATCTGACATACAAGCTCTACATTATACAGGGTGATATTCAACTGCACGAAATCGTTACCTCTATTGTACTAGGGAAGTGTGGCGTATTACTGTGTAGTTTGCTGTTGCGTTCTATATTATATTTTATTGCGCCAATTTTTATTGCGTACTTAGGTTATTGCCGGAAATTTGTAATCGCTAGGTTAACATGATCACTGAGGCACCATCAAACTGTATGAGTTGGCCACCCATCCAACAACTGGCCAGCCGATCGTTGCTTAATTTCGGCACCACTTGGCCAATATTCAAGCTACTCCACTATATACAGTTGGACATCTAGATATAATATACTCGCAATATTTACTGTTGTAACTTCTTGTACTGAGGGAGAGATTATGGTATGGACGAGGATACTATGTTACAATAGTTTTTAAATAAAAGCTTTATTGTAAAGTTATAATGATTTTTTGATTATTAAGCGACATCTGTTCCTTGATAAGTGCGTTTCATGACTAATTCTTACAGGATACTAAAGAGGGATCACCCTGTATGTTAGTGTTGGATTGCGTTCTATCCAGTGGTCTTTCTTACTCCCAGTTGTAGGTATATAAATAAGTAGTTGCTTCAGATTGTGGCTTTGGAAATGCAAATGAAGACCATTCCGAATCGCACCAGTTTGTTGCATGGTTTTGCGGAGAGAATTAGTTGTATTGATGAACGCGGTGGTCACTCCCTTGTCCGTTCATCCACTTAATTTGTATTTGCAAATAGGGGCGAGGATTTAGGGCAATTCCCAGATTAAGGGTAAATAGTTTGTAATTAATCAATGCTTTAGTTTTGAAAAATAAATTCAGGAATATATACAGAATAAAGCATATTAGATAGAATTCATTTGCAAGAAAGCGACCAAATCAACAAATATAGCTTTTTGTAGGAATATTTTAAAACGAAAAATGGGAACTCGTTTTTTGTAAGTTGGTGTGTTTCTAAAAAGAAGGGAACCTTATACTGCTAATTTACTGACAGTTTATTGTCCTGAACAGATATTTTTTGCAAACTCAATCAATAAATCATCGACGAACCGAATGTTGCACCGTAGAAGCAAGTGGATTAATGTAATATTGAGTTATTGCATACGTCGCCATCTACCGATATTAACTGTTAACTAAAGTATTTCAAATGTTAGACAAGGGCCCTAGTAAGGTATCTTCTTGCCCAACTGAATCTACGACGCTGTTGAATGTGCTGGACAATTTATTTTGCTATGAAAGATTAGTTTTGAAGTGAAACTTTTATATAGACGGGGTATTACGATTTTTTCTGTCACGAAAAAGCGTTACGACAGCGTGGAGGGGGTAGACGGTATATCGCGTGTTGAGAAGCGGCAGCGGCGGAGGGAGAGGAAGGCTGACAGTGGCGGAGAGAGGGCAACGGCTGTATTAGATGGATGTAATGCGCAGCCGCGTGAAGAGCGGGCAGTTCGCTAGAGTCCCGGCGGCGTGTGCTGTGCTCAGCTGTTGTTCTCTTACCTCTTCTGTCCACGTACCTAGGAATTATTGCCTCTATTTGCGGTCTGTGTAAAAACCTAATCATAATTTGCAGTAAACCTATGAAATAATCAAAACTTAAAGTAAAAATTTCGATTCGTTTTTCCTCTTGTCCGTTGCCATTTGTTTTACTAATTTTAGAAAATTATTTTTAGCCATACAATGAGGCCGATTTTCTATCGAATTATTACTATTTCAGTATTTTTAGCAAAAAAAGAACTTCACTGATGCTCAATTTAATCCGCAGGTATTTTAATTACTTACCGACGAATAATTCACGGCAGGCGGTAAGAAATTATATGATTACCTGAATTTTCAATACATTAAGCAAAATTCATCTCATATTTCTCTTAATTAAAACAAACACTTGCAATAATTTCATTATCTAACTACCTGTTTTATTTTAAGAGTCAAGAGGGTGCCTAATAATAGAAGACTTTTTTAGGGAAGTTAATTCCAAGTTTTGTTTAAGAAAAGCGGTTTGGAAAGTGTTTGATGAAGATCCTCTAATCAATAGGCATTAAAACATTCCAGTGAAGTGTTTAACAGGGGTAGGAGGAGATTATTAACACCCGAACTCGCCTTGCTCAATTATCAGCTAAAAAGTAATCGAAGTAAAAGAAGAAGACGATGAACATCAAAGGAGGCAGTCGGTGAGTCGACTTTTTGGGAAAAACAACAAGAAGCATCAACGGCAGGCTGCAAGCGGGTCAAATAGTCTTCGTGTTCAGCTCCCTTTTCCTCCTCCTACTCCTCCACCTCTTCGTCATCTTCGTGCTGTCGTTTCGGCGCGTTCTCTGTCTCTCATTTTCAATCGTTGCACGATTTCCTTTGAGGCGATTTTTTACTTAAGGCCGTCGCGACGCCGGTGCGGTGTCAAGCTTCGAAATGAGATCTATCGGTAAATTGAGTTACGCTATACACTTGTTGAAAATTTGATTCTCTTAACTTGTGACGTATTGATTTTTAAACTGACAAGGGGGATGATCGTGGGGTTGAAAATACGGGAAAAGTTCGTAATGAGACGGGGATGTGTTCTGAGCGTGATACTTACGACAGGTCTGATATACCTTGGAGCTGAAAAGCATGAATTTTGCAGTTTTACGTCAACTTTTGATTTGAAAACTCTCTTTTTCTACCTTTCTCACTCTCTCTCATCTCTCTCTTATTCCATAACCTGCAAACAGGGTGTTTCTGAAATAAGTAGTAAGCTTGCAGGAGGTGCTAGGATACCATAAAATATAATAAGAAAATTAAGTAAATCTTTGGTGGTTCGAAAGTTCGCCGTTTTCGAGAAAAACGCATTTGAAATTCACTCCGGCCCTGGTAGGATTACGCAAGGAAATACGACAAAGCAACGCCACATTCAATCAGCTAGTAACTAGCGGCATGGGTGTTGTATTTCTTACCTATTTTTGATTTATTTGTTGTTTGTTATTTGCTGGATTAGATTAAGTCTGATTGACGATGTTTATGTTACATCTAGCCTAGAATTATTGTTTGTTTTTTAACGTAGTAGGCTTGCATGTATATAGTCTGTCGAAGTCGTTGGAAGTAGGTCTGGGTGTCAGTGACCTAGGTCAGTGCAGAATAATATCTGGACGAACGTAGTAGGCTTGTATGTATATAGCCTGTCAAAGTCGTTGGAAGTAGGTCTGGGTGTCAGTGTCCTAGGTCAGTATAGAAGAGTATCTAGATGAACGGTTTTCTATATGCTGGATCGAACATAAGGGTCCTGTAACTTAGTCGGCGCTTAACTTGTTTGTATGGGATTGCATATAGTAAACAACCGCTAAAGTTTGCTGATTAATTCAGAAACACCCTGTTTGTATTGAGATGGGACATTTTTATTTCGTTTATGTTGTGAATTTCTTGAATCATTATAGCTAATTATACTCTTATTCTAATGTTTTCTGAATTTTCTAATTAATTGTAGGTTGGTTAATTATACTTTTCTGGAATATCACCAACAAAATTATAATTTACTTCTCTGTGAAACAGTAATTTCAATAAAAGTATTTAAAAATATTTACTACTTTAAGGCTTACACAGTTGGAATAATTACAATGTAACGTGGCAAATATAAAATGCGTTTAGGCATTACTATGCAAGATGGCTTTTTGCACTTTTAATCACTCAACTGTGTGGTCTAAAGGGAACACAAACGTCCCTTAGATTCAAAATTAACTTTTGCTCGTCCCTGACTTTTAATTACTTATGCACACGTTGGCTAAAGTAACCTGCCACTTTCCCAGGATACGCATAAAAACCGAACAAACGAATTTCCCTAACAACTAACTCTCCGGCAACAAATCACCGCAAAGGTACAGTTACGTCCAATGAAAATGAAAAGAAAGACGCACCACAGCTTAAGCCAAACGATACACGTTGGTCTGACTACTTATGAGTTATCCATTGAACAATGTTCTGCTGTTGGTTCGTCTGCCTATTTCTCAATTAGCCGAAGAAAAAACTGTCAAAGATTGCTCTTTTCGAATAAAGATTGTGAAAAAATGACGAAGGATGAGTGAAGTCCGAATTTTGACTTCATTAAGCAATTTAAAAGATGTTAGCGATGAAGACTTCCAGAAAGGTTTGTTATTTTGTAAACATTTGACGTATCCGATGTGGAACGAAACAATTGCAATAAAGTGGGCGAGTCTAAATGACTGGTGCATTCCAAGATTAAAATTTTCACGAGTTTAGCTACTAAGAAATTATTTTGTGAAGTGACCATTTCGTTTATTCCATACCTATATTCTTAGTAAATAATACTTTACAAACAAAATTTTGATAGAAAATGAGGAAAAGGCAGATAGGTGAAAAGAATATTTAGAGAACCTATGCGCAGTTAGGAGATATATAAGAGAAGGAAGATAGTTGGGAGATAGGTGAGCTAGGTTATCTCATAATGAGAGAAGAGTTCGATGTAGCATTAAAAAACTTAAATAATAATAAGGCTCCAGGTATAGATGGGATACAGGCGGAAATTCTAAGGCATGCTGGACAAAAGGTTACAGGTCGTATGTCTAAACTAGTTAGTCACATTTACAAGACAGGAAAAGTCCCGGAGGATTACAAACGAAATGTGCTGGTAACGATATCAAAAAAGAGTGGCGCGGATAGGTGCGAGACATTTAGAACAATTAGCTTAACTTCCCATGCATCAAAAATCTTAACCAGAATTGTACAGAGAAGGATAGAAAAAAGGGTGGAAGAACTATTAGGCGAAAATCAACTTTTGTCTAGAAGAAATAGAGGAACGCGGGAGGTTATTCTAGCTTAACGGGTAGTAATAGAGAAAACGATAGAAAATGGAAAGAGTGCGTACATAGGATTTGCAGATTTGGTGAAAACTTTTGACAATGTTAAATTGGACAACATATTAAATATACTTAAAAATGTAGGGATGAGTTACAGAGATAGAAGAGTGATACTTATTTTGTATAAAGAGCAACAGGCAGTAATAGAGCTGGAACTGTAACGTAGAGAAGTAAATATTAGGGAGGTAGTTAGACAGGGATGCACACTGTTACAGATACTTTTTAATCTATACATCGAAGACGCGATCAATATCATTAAAGACAGTACAACTGTAGGGATAGATGGAAAGAGCGAATATAAAGATAAGAGATGAAAAGTAGTTAAACATGTAGATTGTTCTAGTTTTGGGGAAATGCGAAGATTAGCTCAGAATAAGAAAGAGTGGAGGTGCGTATCCAACCAGTCTTAAGACTGACGACCTTATGATGATTATGAACCAACAAAATACTATGTGTATTTCAAGTTCATCGGCTGCACAGCTCTTACAGGCAAATCGACGTTGTTTTCGACCACCCTCGATCTTTCTCATCAGTCGCAGCACCCTCTTGGATCAGTGGCTGCCTGAACGGGAGGGTTTTGTATGCAAAACAAAGCACGCGATGCTACCCACTTTTTATCTCTCTGATTATCCCTTATTCTTGATTATTGATTATGTACATTCTAATTTTCTAAATGGGCCACTGTTACGTTACGTTACGTTATGTGTCGCAAGTTGCTATGGTAACACCTGATGAGCCGATTGATTCGTGATTTGAGTGAGGTACCGGAAGTTAAGGCTGCCCGGATGATGTGATCAAGAAGAAAACTTTTGTGCAAACTTCGAAATGATTAAGTCACAAATAATTAAGAAGCATGTCATTGATCTGATTTTTAATTTTTAGTCCCTGTCCTGATCCAAATTTCCCTGTGGTTTCCCTGGACCACTTAGGCAAAACCCTGGGACACCAGTATTCCGTAAATAATTTTGAACTTGTGTTTGGTGGACTAGATCTAGATCATAGCTTAGCACAGGGAAGGACACTGGTTCGATTCTAGGTCCACCTGTCCTGATCCAAATTTCTCTGTAGTTCCCCTGGACCACTTAGGAAAAACCCCTGGGGCACTAGTATTCCAGAGATAATCTTGAACTTGTGTCTGGTGGTCTAGATCTAGATCATAGCTTAGCACTCGAAACGACCTTGGTTCGATTCCGGGTCCATCTGTCCTGATCCAAATTTCTCTGTGGTTCCCCTGGATCACTTAGGCAAAACCCTGGACCACCAGTATTCCGTAAATAATCTTGAACTTGTGTCTGGTGGTCTAGATTTAGATCATAGCTTAGCACTCGGACGGACACTGGTTCGATTCCACGTTCACCTTTTTTATCCAAATTTCTCTGTGGTTTCCGTGGCTTATTTAGACAAAACGCTCGGGCACCAGTATTCCATAAATAATCTTGAACTTGTGTATAGTGGTCTAGATCTAGATCATAGCTTAGCACTCGAAAGGAAACGGGTTCGATTTCGGGTCCACCTGTCCTGATCTAAATTTCTCTGTGGTTCTCCTAGATCACTTAGGCAAAACCCTGGGGCACCAGTATTCCATAAATAATCTTGAACTTGTGTCTAGTGGTCTAGATTTAGATCATAGCTTGGTACTAGAAAGGACACTCGTTCGATTCCGGGTCCACCTGTCCTGATCCAAATTTCTCTGTGGTTCCCCTGGACCACTTAGGCTAAACCCTGGGGCACCAGTATTCCAAAGATATTCTAGAACTTGTGTCTTGTGTTTTAATTTCGGTCGTCTCATTCGATTACCCTCATCCACTACCCACCTAATCACACGATTCCTAAAAGGAAGTAGAAGAGGTTCTTTCACCTTATTCTCAATTTCTGCACTGCAGTGCAGGTCGGAGGACTGTTCGCCCTCCAGCCTTATCAGCTTGTGGTAATGAAACTATTTTTATGATATGGAACGCAATAAATTCTGCGTCCCGATAAGTACTATGAAGATGTTGGTGTTTTGATTGCGGTCATAGTTTCCTGTTTATGGAACATGTAGAGGACATTCATGGATGTTTTCTTAGAATTTTGATTAAGAGTATCTTCATTTCCAATTGGTGAATAACTTTGACATTGCAAGATTAATTTCTATAAATTCCAAGTTCAAAGTTTACAGAATTAAGAATGTCAAAAAGTGGAAATTAAGTTGTTAATCGATTGTCTTGATTGCTGAAATATACTGTACGGGTGAACGGTAATGCCTATCTGCCTTGTATCTGCAGGAGACTGCGGATGGTAAAAATCATAAATATTTACACGGGTGAGAGGACTAAACGCTCGCGGGATAGAACGTCGGAAACAAAGGGAAACGGGATTTATTGTCACGTAGGGGACGTGTTCGAGTGGAGGAGAGTAAATAATAATTAAAACAAAGCACTTATACGAGGAAACAATGGAGATAAGTAAAGCAGTTTTTTAAAATAAAAAATGGACTTTATCCTCTAAAACGGCACCCCTGCTCCTTTCAATCTTTATTGACCACGGTTTGTAGACAGATATACATATGTGTACTCCTACAATCTGTATTTTTAATAGCAATTTAGAAGCAGCGCGTGGATGACAAGTTCATGTGCCATATGTCAAATTAAAGATCTCGGTATTCTACATTCATTAAAAAAAAGTCGGTTTACTGACGATAGTTGAACGTGACAACGTCATAAGAAAATACTGATGGAATGGTTTCATTTTTCAAAGGAAAATTTTAATTTTATTTGTTTGATAGATATTTTGTATGGATATAGAGAAGGAGGTAAATTGAAATGTATTATTGTACAGCTGTCCACGCGGACGCATCGCTCACTCAAGTAGGAGAGAGACACAGATGTCGAACGCTGCCGAACGCGGAGGCCGATTGTGCCTCTTTGTCGCTCGTTCCGCGCTCCCGCTTGCACTTCAAGCCTTAAATGGAACGCCTCAGAGCGAGGTAACGCCGCATGAGTCATGTTTTTTCGTGCGTTCAGCCGGCTCCATCGAATTATAAGACGTTGTCACGTCAAAAAAAAGTAGCTAAAACCATCAACGGCTTAGCGGTCTCTATTTCTGGTTTGATTCCTGACTGACGCAATACTTTTATTTCATTTCCATGATCGAATTTCGATCACGGACGGTACTGGTTTTACATTAGATTAGGTATGAGGGTATAGTAAGAACCTGATCAAATTTTTCCACAGAGAGAAATTAGAATTACTTCTAACTTTGTTTGGTTGTTCCTTTTCTTGTTGGTATCTACCTTGCGAAAATTAATAAGGCGTTCTTCCCGAGTTTTTAGATAATTTATCGCGGAAAAAATTAAATGATTCTGTGACGCAGATGCTGGTCGTCTGATGTTCCCAGCGGGGGTTGCACCGTCGCTGTACCCCATAAATAACCGTCGAGACGAGGTTTTCCGCAGGTCTGATAAATCAAGAATATAAACAAGATTTAGAGCGTCTATTTGAAATATCTTAAATCGTGTCGCGTAAACCAAAACATTTAACTTGTAAGACTTGCGGTTGCCGCTAATTGTGACGAATACGTTCTCTAATTGGTGTTTGCATTCTGACGAGCGTCGTTCTCTTGCTTGCATATTTCATGGATTTGGACATGACTCAAGATATTTTAAATGTCACTCTCATCCGCGAACTCGACATGGTCTCACAAACCCTTCCCATAGTACTCCTTCCTTAAACCTCCCGTCCATATAAAGTTCCCCTACATTGTCACTTAGTCAAAATTATACAATTTGGTTAACTTGTCGAGTACTTTTGAGAATCGGAATCATCTTGAACTAGAGAATTTGGAGAGCCAGAAATATGAAGTTCCACAAAGACTAACTACTCTCCAAAGGCAAGACAGTGTATAATAGACGTATCTTCCTAATAAATTATTAAGTCTTCGAGATAAAAATGTTCAGTCTCTTAGAATCCCTGAAAGAGAGACTCTCATCGAGTCTCTCTGGTGTCGCTGAGAGAGACTGTCAAAAAAACTGTGTAGCGTCACTGAACGAGAGACTCGAGTCGCTCATAGAGAGATCCTCATTTCGTATCCAGTCTCTGAACGAAAGACTCGAGTCTCTCAATTTTTCAGTTTTGTTCATTCAGTCTCTCTGTGAGAGACTCGAATCTCTGAATTAACAATTTTATCGTTCGAGTCTCTCATACAGAGACTGTGAGAGATCCATAAAAACACCTAGGCAATAACTGAGAGACTGTGAGAGACGTTCTCAGAGACGCTGCAAGATTCTGAGAGACTGAAATTTTTTGGCTAGGGTCAATGATGAATAAATTGTTATTTACAATAGGTTATTGTACTGTGAAATCAATTCATCAAAATCAAAATTTCAAAGTTATTCTCCTATTTATGGAACTTCATCAAGTAAAGATGAAGTCAATGGACCACTTCAATCTTGATATTGTCATTACGAAATGGATTGACTTGGTACGTTTTTAGACAGAGCATATGCTACCTATTATGAAACAAACAACGTATTGTGTGTATAAATATCGATTTAGCTGATATTATTTTCTTCCCCTGCAAAAGAACGATCTGACAGGGCACGTTGGGACCGATTCTCCATTCAAATCGCAACCCCTAAAGCAAAAAATACTTAATGTCACAATACTTTAAGCCTTAAAGAAGAATATATGTGGATAAAAATGAGTATGGTAACATACAGGGCGATTAACCTATATTTAAAAATCTAAAACAAAAGAAAGATGCAGTCTTTTTCTTTTCAATTTAAGCTTTACTTGAGCATCTTGTGACCATTGAATGTGATGTTAAAAGTAACGGATTTCAATCTACCTACTTCAGAGGACGTAAATCATGATTCTTATGTTGGACACAGTCTATTATTCCGATATAGGATTTAAAAATTCTTTCACTACTGTAGATTCTCAATAGAAGTAGCGCTACCCTCCAATAGATGGCACTAGGTCTGCTAGAATAAGCACACGTGCTTTAAGCAGGTGTATCTAAAGTTCAAGCAGTATCAGCCCACACAATCAACACGTCCAAACGAAATACTTCGTATCTCTTCCTCAAATAAAGCCGCAAGTTATTGCCGGTGTCCATTCAATATTTTTAGATGAAAAGAGATCTAAAACGCCCGGTACATGTGTCGTATATCGTAAATATCGGGACCAAAACGGTAATCACCCCCGCTGCAGCCGCCTCCGTCAGGACGACATTTCCAACCACAAATCATACGTCAGCTTCGGGACTGACAATCCATTCGCATATCAAAAACCCCAACCACCATCGCGACCGCCGCCGACGCCGCTGTCGCTGCCGCTCGAAATATCCGAAGATATTTATATACGTATGTACGTACGCGTGTGTGCGACGGTTCTACGTATCTGGATGATACTTTCGCGAGCGAATATTAAAGCTCGGGCATTAAGGGATTAGAGGAACGACAGAACGTCGATTTGTCATCGTTGTCCAATGGCAGGCTGGCAGCCAGCATTTCGAATAAAACGATATCACGCATACAAAGGAATATAAGTTTAGCAGCTATTTTAAAACGGGAATATTCTTAGGCAAAAGAATTAAATGTGAGACAAAAAGGTTACCAAAATAAGAACTAGCATGTTTAGTTAGGTTTAATCAGAATATTTTATTGAAATACGATAATTTTAACGCATTAAAGTTGGTATTAAACTGGACGGGTTTAAATATCTATGCTCGGATGTAAAATTGGTTGCAGACGTTCCAATAACATGTGAAAAATTTTTTGTGTCTAACGTGTATTGTAAATAAAGTTATTGACAAAGGTTTCTCTAGATGACACCAGCGACAATGGTATTACCCGAATTTGGACACTGGCGTGAAAAATGATTTGTATTTGTAAAATAAATAGACAAAAATAAACAAGAACTCGAATTAAATACTTGGCATTAAAGAAAGACGTTGTTGCCTTTGCCTTTTGTACGTACAAGTAGTTATTCATACCACAAAATTCGTTTTCAAAGAACAAACTCGACTTGCAACTGAAGTACGTTTATTTTGTAGGATTTACGTTGACAATTTCTCTGTTTTAGTCGTCTGGCATCGCCATCTCCTCATAATCATTGTCGTTTTTGTTATTTTCCTTGTGCAACGTACACACATACGAGAACATACAGGACCGGCATGGCGTCAACCGCCATTATTTTTCGCAAGCGGGTATGCGAAGCGTATTTATAATAATATATTTAATTAGCAATGATGTCGCAATGTCAAAAGCACCACTAAAGGGGTTCACAGTGAGTTACTTTGTCTCGGTTCGCATTAACGACTTAACATGTGATGATGCAGCCTGCGTTGGATGGGATTCTGTTGATGGCTTCGTCTACTAACAGCTATCTACCAGTCAGTTTTCGCCAGCTAAAAGCAAGTAACCCCTTCCAACGTCCAAGGGATGGTTCGTTTATGTTCATGTGCATCTATAAATACGTAGTACAAAACAAAGTTATCCCTCTGTGCTTCTAAAATACTTAATGGGTTTTTCATGCAGTATTTATTATCATTTGGATTATTTCTTTAGGACAGTTAGGTAAGTACTTAATATTTAATGTGAGCATATAAGAATAATCTCGACTATTCCTAATGAAATCGAAAAAAAATACTTTTAAACTTTTACGTTCGCTAGACCATTAGAAATATAAAGTGTTATGAGCCGCTGGCGATCGATACCGACAGCTTCTTTGATGACTTCATTTGGTTCAGTACAAAATAACGTCTCATTTTTCAAAACAGTCTTGAATTAAAACAAAACAAATACAGTAGTTGCTTAGCTTATAATCATAAAGCAATGTTTTATTTACGCAATGTTCTTGGTACTTTATTTTATCCTTGCAAATAAAAAGAAACTCCTACATATTATTGCTTAATACTGGCTAGAAAAATTGGTACGATGTTGTAATGGTGTATATAAAAAAACTTCAAAAATATATATTTCTTCTTTAGTACACCTTGTAATGTGATTTCTGTATGGAGCCCGAATTAGAAACTATTACTCCATAACAAATATATTTTATCCGTTTATCGGAAGATTTTCGAAGATCCACAACTATTTCCTTCGTGTTTCTGTATCTTCCTCATAGCGTGTAGTAAAATCGACTACTACAGTTCATATTTAGGTGGGATTATTTAGCAAAGGAAGTGGACCGGCTCGTTATGGGTTTTCGAAAGAATCGTTCGTTTTACATACGTAAACGAGAAAGAGATTGCTTTGGGCATAGGTTAATATGGACATATAATCGTAAAGAGAATGAACGTAGAAATGTTTGCCATATCTACCTTTCCATATCCGTTCTCCAATTAAGACTGGTCGGATGGTACATTTAAAAATTCAGATGCAATAGGCACTGTAAATATGATCATCTAAAGAGAGTGAGAGCCAGCAGCAGAGCGGTTCCATAACGCGGAAACACGTTGGAGTAGCGTCACCGGAGGCCCCGATGCGAACGCCATATCATCAGTAGTTGATGCGGTCGGGACGGCGGCGTCGAGTCGCGTAACGTCGCGCTGTCCTATTCCTCACGCTCGTATTTGTTATTGATATACCAATATCTATGCATGGAGTAGCGTTCCGATGGGCGTCGCGACGCGCCGCATGTTCATCCGAGACCAGTCGTTCGCTTGATCACGTTTCATCAATTTTATGGCTTAATTCCGATTGATGAATTTTACAAGGTTATACGCGCATCAAGCCGCAATCTCATTCTGAACGAACGAATATACACAGTGACTTATGAAAATTATTGGACTAGATTCGTGTTGTTTTAAGACATTACTATCTTCCAGTTGAACTTGTCCAAATTTGGACATTCACTGTCTGTCGCCAAGAAATTTGAAATCTTCAAAACCTCTATCGATTAAGCTATGACTTGTTGAAGCTTTAAGGGATCGTTCAAGTATTACATAAGCGCCAAAGGGGATGGGGGAGGGTCTTTGCCCTGCTTATTTTTGATATGGGGGTCGGAAGGGTCTGGATGGTGAGGATCTACGGAATCAGCTCAAAATCCTCACATCAGTAACAACTAACTTTGTCTGTAGTACTCATGAAGCATTTCCTAACTTAACAAGGGCGTGTTCAAAACGCAGCAAATGACTACAGTCCCAAGTGGAAACAAACATCCATTTTCAGAGATAATTTATAGGGTTTTTCGGAAAGTCATTTCGTGTTTCCCCGACAGAGGATTTAATTGTATTCTTTTGCACTCAACTTCACATTTAAGCCGCATAATTTTTATATGCTTTGAGAACTCATATGGCAAGGCTTGTGTGTGAAAAATTCCAATTAATTCTACGCAGTAGTTTTTGGTTGGTGCCCTTTTAAATATGGAGAGCGATAAGCAGCATTTTCGACATATCTTACTGTTTTACTACAGAAAGGGTAAAAATGCTGTTCAAGCCAGAAAGAAATTGACTGATGTGTATGGAGAAGGTGTGTTGACAGTACGTCAGTGCCAGAACTGGTTCGCTAAATTTCGATCCGGCAATTTTGATGTCGAAGATGCACCACGTTCGGGAAGGCCGGTTGAAGCTGATAAAGACGCGATAAAGGCATTAGTTGATGTGAACCGGCGAATAACAACACGTGAGATCGGATTGAGGTTAAATTCAACAGTTTATGACCACTTGAAAGGCCTGGGATTATCCTCGAGGCTCGATGTATGGGTTCCCCATGTTCTCACAGAGAGAAATCTGTGTCGCCGCATTGACGCCTGCGATTCGCTTCTCAAACGTCACGAAAATGATCTGTTTTTGAAGCGCATCATTACTGGGGACGAAAAATGGGTTGTATACAACAACGTCAAACGCAAGAGGTCATGGAGCAAAAAAGATGAACCGGCTCAAACCATTTCCAAAGCCGATATTCACCAAAAAAAGGTGATGCTGTCTGTTTGGTGGGATTTTAAAGGAATCGTTTTTTTTGAGCTTTTACCGGATAACACAACGATTAATTCGGAAGTCTACTGTCATCAGCTGGACAAACTGAATGATGCACTTGAACAGAAAAGGTCAGAACTAATCAACAGGAAAGGTGTAGTGTTTCACCAAGACAACGCGAGACCTCACACAAGTTTGGTCACTCGCCAAAAGCTTTTACAGCTTGAATGGGATACAATGCTACACCCACCATATTCTCCAGACCTGGCACCATCGGATTATTATTTGTTCTGGTCACTCCAAAATTTTTTAGACGGTAAAACCTTCACCTCAAATGAGGAGGTCAAAAACCTCCTCGATCAGTTTTTTGCCAGCAAAGACCAAAAATTTTATGTTACTACCAGAAAGATGGCAAAAGGTGTTGGACCAGAACGGTCAGTATATAATTTGATAATGTATTTGTTTATTATACGAAAACTGTCTTTCGTTTCCACAAAAAAAAACGAAATGACTTTCCGAACAACCCTATATTATAGATTTTTGATTATCCCAACTGTACCAACCTATATCGCCTATTTCTTATTGACTTCCATAGTGGCCCTCTGTTCTCTTACTCTTTCCAATACCTCTTCATTTTTAACCTTTTCTATCCACGATATGCTCATCATTCGCCTGTAACACCATACATGGAACGCTTCTAACCTTTTTTTTTGCGGCGCCCACCGTCCATATTTCACACCCATACGGTGCCGTGCTCCAATGATTAAAGGTATACTTACTTTGTTTCTTTTAGTTTCCCGAACTGGATGAATAAACAATTAAGAATGAAAATAATTCCGCAATTGGAATGCGGCTTCTTCTCGATTCGTTCAGAACGGTAGAAGTAGAAGAAGAGCTTGTTAGAAGCAAGTCTGCGTGAAATAAAATTCGAAAAGTTCAATTGTTCATCGTCCCGGACGATAACGATTTTCTAACGTTCCCTTTCATTTTCAACTCCTGCTGAATTATCTCCGCCACAGAAATCAATTTAGGAAGTATTAAAATGTTATCAAAATGCAAATGTTCTCTACATTCACAAAATCAACGACCTAAGAACTGGAGAGAAAAGCTATGCGCGGATTCTAAATCAGTAAAACTAAAGAGGGAATAAATTTGTGTATTCGCTTTAAGCTGATGGTGGACATCGAATCCGGGAAATAATTTAACTTTCCTCTCATTCAAGTGTTTTCAGTCAATTATTATTCGCATTGTCTTATCCACTTCATACACTTACCGAGAAACTGTCAATGAATTAGGAAAGATTGATAAGATGATAAGAACATCTCCCACCACTTGCTTTAAGCTGATGGTGGACATCGAATCCAGGAAATAATTTAACTTTCCTCCCATTCAAGTGTTTTCAGTCAATTATTATTACCATTGTCTTATCCACTTCATACACTTACCGAGAAACTGTCAATGAATTAGGAAATATTGATAGGATGATAAGAACATCTACCACCATCAGCAGTATTAATTTTAAACGAAACAAAAATTCCAAAGAACATCAATCGACTCGAGCTTCTTGTTCATTTCCATCTTCTTCTTTTTAGACTCTGTTATTGTTAATATCTGCGTTACATCCTGATAATTGAGGCATTTCCTTCAATTATTCAGCAAACTTGTTCCTTCGTTCGCAACATCGTTTCTCATTGACAATTCCGCAAACTACATCCCTTTTATTGACTGTATCAAGCAGGCGACAACGCCCCGCGTCGGCATCCGCAACTTGGAGCGACGCTTCTACGTTTGACGATCCGGAGAATTTTTCATGCGAGCGTGAAAATGCTAACTATACAATTGATTAAAATGCAGAACCGTGTCAACGCCTCATTCAACAGCGGCGTCACCAAGACTGTAGCAAAAATAAGTACCTACTTAAAAAATGATTTTTCTTTTCTTTATATTGAAAACATTATTAAGGAAGACATCACATACAGTTCCTTTATATAAACATACGAACTTTACACTCACGCACCATTAAAGAACTAGAAAACCCTACAGGATGATATGCTGCATATACAAAAAATATTTTCAGTCTATGGAACTCCAGTATATTTTTACATTTTTGGTTTTCGTGTTTAATTTTCGGTCAACAAGAAGTCAAGTCAAAAAGAAATTCAAAAACGCAAAAATATCCAAGATGTTCCAATTAAAATAACGAAATTAGGTAGCGTCCGGAAGAAATTGAACACTATGTATGTCTGAAAATATTTTCTGTATATATTGGGATCCGTCAAATGGGAGGAGCCTAAAAACATGGCGCCGATTAGGGAAAATTTATCGTAGTTGCTACAGTGTACCGTGCAATTTCCAAGTTTTTAAATTACGATAAAACGAAAAGTATTGACACAATATGTGATTGGGCTGACACAAAGTCTCGGAAAGGAAATTTCGTTGAAGGTGAGCGTGTTTTTAATGCCAATCACATTATAAAATTCGGAAATAACAAATCCGGAAGCTAGCCTTCAAATTCCGTCAAGTTTACTGCCTACTTTTTACAAACTTCGGATTTAAAAAGTGATTCACGTTATATAATTGGTGAGGTGATTCTGGGTGATTTAAGCAATATCATATCAATGACTTGCACGTGCAAAGCCGATTTAAGAGAACGTTGCAAACACATTATTGCAACTTTGTTGTATTGCAGCAGGTAGGTTCTTAACCTCAAAATACTTATATCGTATCATTAGAATTGTGTTAAATCAATTACACAGGAATAAATAATTTCTCACTTTATAATTTTAGTATGATTCTAGTTTTAAATATTAAGGTTATGGCTGATGGTAAATACTTGCTGAAATATAATCATGTGCATTAAAATGACGTGAACAAATTTTTATTCCGGAATTCACTTCTTTGATACCTACTGCTTTCATCCAAGCTTCTATTAGTTTACTTTTTTCTCTAATTTTCCGAATATATTTTTTACATATATAAAACGGTTAGTTTTTATTGGAAAGTAGTTAATGTAGGTGAAGAGTGAAGATCTATGTCTGAAGTGCTATTGCAGCTTTTCACTGAACATATTAACTTTTTATTTGATTTAACTTTAGAAGAAAACTTCGTCGACTCCATCATCAAAAAAATTTTTACTTTTTTAACGTGTTTTATTATTTTAATAAACAATTTTACAATTTGCGTGCACGGTTCCTATGTAAATTTTTCCCTCATTCGAGTTATAAATTTTGCCACCAGATGGTGTATGCCCATTTGACGGATCCCAATATAGCATATGGTTCCAGATCACTTTCATAAAAGCCGCCTTAAGGTGGAACACCCTGTACATACATTTTATTTTTCATTCTATATTTTACGTAAACTTATTACTCGTAGATTTTCGACGAAATTAAACCCCGACAGCATTTTCCAAAGTTCTCATCTGTAAAGCGGCGAGAGGCTTAATATTATCGGACAGTGGATTTGGATGAGCGCTTAAAATCGGCAGAGGCGGCGGTGGGCTGTTGGGCCGTTTTGATCCATGAGTGTTCGTTCCTATAGAGAAGCGTCGACCTCGTCCCACTTGTACGCCCTGCACATATATGGGACGCCGACAGGCACGGCAGGACGACGAAGAACGCGTTGCTGTCGCGATCTCCTGTACTCCGATCGCACTTTCGCTCTCATTTCCTTCGCATGAATATGCAGAGCCAGTATTAAGCTGCTAAAAACTGAAATTGCATCCATTATACCTTCGTATAGGTCGGTAGTACGTCAGGGACGCGAAGCCTAAATCCAAATCATTTTTGACGGCGCGGGGGCTGCGCTTTATGGAGCGACTGTTATTAGGAGAAAATTGACAAAACGGAAACGACCATCACGACATCCTACTCGTTTATTTATATCCGTTTTGAATGAAGTTTGAAATTCCGACGGTGTGAAACTTCATTTTTGAGGAATGAGAATGAATGAAGGAGACAGAGGGACGATTTAAAATATTCCTTTAAAAAAATACAACGTGTAATTATACAACACGCTTCTGAAGTGAAACTTCTTCAAACAAACCGGGATAGGGGTTAAGGAATTGGTTTATTGGTATGATTTGTACACTATGCTTCGCACGGGTGCAATGCTGATGGTAAATATACTATAGAATGTCTTTATATACAATAATCACAGCTTTTTGTCATTAGACAATACAAACCGCGCCGCTACCACCGCAACCGCTATGTCCCTGCATTTTAAATCTGTAATATCTTCGAAAATATTCATTTAAATTATATGCTGTAAAGGGCCATATTGATCTATATTAAATGCACAATGTATTTAAAAGTACTTAATTGGATAAGGATTAATGCTGTATTGCCTAAAATCGCTTCGTAAATAAGCCATTATTTCTCGTAAAAAGAAAAGGATAAAAAATGGTTTGTGGGTTATCCCTAAGAGATAGACGACCTTTTTAAGGTGTACAATACTGTAGTATATTATTTTGATCTATCCCGTAAGGTTCAACCAGCGTTTGCAAAGTAAGCGCAAAAAATGTATTTATTTACGACATCACATTGCAAACCTCTAAAATTATCAGTGTTTCTCTACTATATTATGCATGTATTATACATATAAACCTTCCTCTTGAATTACTCTATTTATTAAAAAAAACCGCATTAAAATCCGTTGCGTAGTTTTAAAGATCTAAGCATACATAGGGACAGCCAGCGGGGGATATGCGTTGCATGATTTCGTTACATAGCAATTCGCATGAAACGAACTTACCCTACCGTACGTAAAGAAGTTTTACTTCAAAAATTAAATATATACTAGATATATTTACTTATATTTTCGATTTCGAGCTTTAGAATCTTCAATTGACAAACACTAATTTTTCATATTCGAGGTGACAGAAAACTATTGGAAAACCAGTTGACGGGTCTAAATGTCTACATTCGTGTGTATAGTTAGTTGAATAAGTGATAACCACTGATGTAGACATTTAGATAGTGTAAATAATAAAACCTTAACCTTTTATATAGATGTTTTGTTTTTCAAATGTAAATTTTCTTTTGTTTTTCTGTGAGAACACTACGTGAATGTTAAAAAGATGAAAACGAAACTAAACCCGCTTCCGCAGAACATTAAAAATTCAGCAAATGACATACGAAACAAAAAACCAAATTAAATTTACCATTTCCAAACCGGTGATTTATAAAAAAATTGACGGGCAAGGGATATTGTTGCGGAAAACTCGGACCACTGAGTTCGGCATGACATTTCTTTGTTGTCGATTGAGATCTGATGACACATTTTAATTCGATTAAAGGTACTTGTCAGATTCGGTTAACACACCCTCGCTTTACACTTATTTCTTTGTTATTGAGACATATACTGCTCTCTATCTTGATCAATAATTATTCGAAACTACATTTTATCTACTACTTCGTCTGCGTTTAACTATTCCTTATTGAAAAATGTTTAATTATTATCAATTGAATGGTTGTTGATATGATCAGACTTAACGATTTTTCCGTTTAATAAATGCGACGTTTAAGACATTCCCTTTACGACTTTTATCAATATATTGGGCTAAATGTTAATAATATTATCTATAATAAAATGAAAACCAAAGTTAAAAAAGAATAGTAATGAATGTGATTTAAAGTAACAGCAAATAACTCATTACAAAGCTAGCACATATCTGCTTTAAGTGAACCTAAAGGTATCTTGAAACTTGGAACCGATTGCTTGTTAATACCAAAAGATGAACTGTTAAACTGTAAAATAACCTGTGGTTGATTAATTAATTGCGGATGATTCGTAGATGTTTAAATATTTTTGTTAAATAAATCGTAAATTTTGCGTACACGGCGCTCAAGTCATTGTAATTATTTTGTTTATTCCATTTGGTTTTTAATAAAATGAAACTTAGTTTCCTGGTTCAAAATTGTTGCGGCCTTCCAATCCATATCATGAACGTGCTTTTAGATAACAAACTCAGACAGCCGTCAATATCTCCCGTTCACAATGAATATAACTGCTGCCTATTTAATAAGCAACCAAAAAAGTATCTTAGATTACTTATGACAATCTTTTCTTCATGTTTTTAAAATACCATCGAAATTGGTTCAGATTGACTACTGCCCATTTTCAGACAATTTTTGCTTTAATCTGGCGCTCATTTCTGCTGTATTATGTCTCCAACCAACTCATAATGCCTTAGAAGGTGTATCCACGACATTTTCATCACTTCTGACAACCTCTCTTCATGTTTACAATGTCGCATCGGAATTTGTTCAAACGGAAGACCAGTCAGACATGCACCGTCACACTTCTTCCTATTTTCAAACAATCTTTGCATTGGTGTAAAAGTAGAATATGCTGCATCTCTAACTATTTGCGAACAACAATCGAATCAAGGCCTTCCTCTGCTGCTTCTTGTTCTTGTCTCTGTCCTAAAATGTCTCCAACCAATTCTTAATTCCTCAGATGGTGTCGTGTCATACCATCTATTCCCTCTTTTGCTTACTGGATTTTAACCCCTTCTATTCACTACATTTTCATTACTTCTGGTAACCTTTCTTCATGTTTACAATGTCCCACCGGAATTTGTTCAAACGGAAGACCAGTCAGACATTCACCGTTATACTTCTTCCCATCTTCAAACCATCTTCCTAGTGGTGTAGAATTGGAATACGCTACATCCCTAACTATTCGCGAACAATAATCGAATGAAAGCTTTCCTCTGCCGCTGTTTGTTCCTGTCTCTGCTTTTAATATGTCTCCGACCAACCCCGAATGTCTCAGAAGGTATCGTACAATCCCTTTAATCCTTTTAGTCATTGACTTCCAATCCCTTCTATCCACGGTATTTTCATAATCGGCTTATATTAGAAGTACGGTCCAAATATACACCTTTAACAATTTTTGTCGGTTTTTTTAAATGAATCAGATTTTCAGATACATACGTAACTTTTGGGATCCGTCAAATGGGCATACACCATCTGATGGAAAAATTTATAACTCGAATGAGGGAAAAATTTCCATAGGAACTGTGCACGCAAATTATAAAATTGTTTATTAAAATAATAAAACACGTTAAAAAAGTAAAAAAATTTTTGATGATTCTTCTAAAGTTAAATCAAATAAAAAGTTAATATGTTCAGTGAAAAGCTGCAATAGCGCTTCAGAGATAGATCTTCACTCTTCACCTACATTAACTACTTTCCAATAAAAACTAACCGTTTTATATATGTAAAAAATATATTCGGAAAATTAGTGAAAAAAGTAAACTAATAGAAGCATGGATGAAAGCAGTAGGTATCAAAGAAGTGAATTCCAGAATAAAGATTTGTTCACGTCATTTTAATGCACATGATTATATTTCAGCAAGTATTTACCATCAGCCGTAACCTTAATATTTAAAACTAGAATCATACTAAAATTATAAAGTGAGAAATTATTTATTCCTGTGTAATTGATTTAACACAATTCTAATGATACGATATAAGTATTTTGAGGTTAAGAACCTACCTGCTGCAATACAACAAAGTTGCAATAATGTGTTTGCAACGTTCTCGTAAATCGGCTTTGCACGTACCAGTCTTTGATATGTATTGCTTAAATCACCCAGAATCACCTAAATAATTATATAACGTGAATCACTTTTTAAATCCGAAGTTTGTAAAAAGTAGGCAGTAAACTTGACGGAATTTGAAGGCTAGCTGCCGGATTTGTTATTTCCGAATTTTATAATGTGATTGGCATTAAAAACACGCTCACCTTCACCGAAATTGCCTTTCCGAGGCTTTGTGTCAGCCCAATCACATATTGTGTCAATACTTATCATTTTATCGTAATTTAAAAACTTGGAAATTGCACGGTACACTATAGGAACTCCGATAAATTTTCCCTAATCGACGCCATGTTTTTAGGCTCCTCCCATTTGACGGATCCCAATAATATAATCAACGGACAAACCTTTTTATTAATTTTTCAAGAATCAAGAATTTTATTTGTGCTTATATAGCTTTGCAGTTTCTGTACGGATTTCCCGACCATTCATAATCTAGATTAACTGCTTCTGTTTCGTTCAAAACACACAAATAAAACCAAAACGATCAGTTTAACGACGGAATGTACGAAAACTGGAGAAATTGGAGGACTATTCCGCAGATATTTACATATACAATTCTCATATCGAAATAACCCTTATAAATCCGCTTAAAATATGCAAAAGAGCAGATCCATAGACAAAAACAAATTCCTCCGATTGCCACCGACAGGCGGACAGGCGGACGGGAAAACGGGGATTTCCCGATCTTCTCCTCCACCCACCTCGCCCGCCCCATATATGTGTACCGTTCCGTCGACCGACGAACAAAGCAGGCTAAGGAATAAAGAACGCCATTTCCCGTATTGGATACATGCATTAAAAACAGTCTGATATGAGCAATAAAATATAAAAGCACTTGCTTTATGGCCTTCTTGATATGCATGCAAAAATATTGAGAGATATATTTCAAAGTTTTGCCGTATAATCCGGATACGGAAATGGGGTGGGGGCGCGTCGGGGATTTGCCAGGAACGAAGGCGCGGGGGCAACTCTGTGCGACGGTTTAACACCCTTTTGTTATATTATATTACGTTAGAATTCGATTTTATACTATAACATAGACTCAAACTATCTATTCAGGTAGGGACTTAATAATTATTACATAACAATGAGGATTTCTACAAAAAAATATTCGATTAATTAATTATATAATCAAACAACAGCAAACAATTATTTAATTGATCCGAACAATCCGAACTTAACTGCTGGCCTAGTAAGACTACAGCGCGTGCAGCTAATGGTAGATCTTTGGTTTTTGAGTCAATAAAATAGCTGTTTTGTATATTATGAAAATGTTAATTTTTGTTTTCTTATGCTTCATTTATATATGTTACCGGAAATGTATGAAATATAACAATTGTACACAATTCCTACGAAATGTATACAATCCCTAGGAAATGTATAAAATATTGTTTCAATGTTTCAAACTAATGCTTTCTGTGAATAAAATCAATAAAACACCATAGTAAACTGAGAATCAGAGTTATACTTCGTTTAGTTTCTGTAGCGATGTGACCTTCAGTTTGACCGGCGCAAAGTAGAAAAGAACAGCACTAGGCCAGAAAAGGAAGGAGACAACTCTCGGCCAAACTCTCAACCAGTGAGGAGCGTATAATCCGTACAGTACTGCACGGCAAAATTGACCATTTTATCCACTACAATTGCATTGCTCAAATGTGCTGTTATTGGCACCATTTACTACGGAAAATATCAACGAGATGTTTATTTATATTTGAAGACATATTAAAGGCTTTAACGCCTGTTTTCGACTAGCACTACTATTCATGATTGAACAAAACTTTTGGCAGGTACTGTATGGAATAGTATGTTTAATGAACAAAACTCGAGAGTATAATGAGCTTTTTTCTCCCTACCTACGATTTTTCCAGCGCGTATCCAAGACATCGGAAGGGGCACATCGCTAGGGAAAGCAAATGAAGTATATCTGTGTTTACGGGGTTCTAGTGCGATCGCCTGATGTATGTGCATTGGTGACGTTATTGTATGCTTATTAGATAGATTTATGACAGACTGGAGTTTCTCCAATGCCCCTGCCCACCAGAGGCGCGCTGATATGTTGTGATAATGTCTTCGAAAAGTATGCTTAATTATGATCTCCGCGCCCAACATATATAATATATGAAAATGATCAGCATTATCACCTCTACAACACACTAAAAATTCAAGGTCATCGTGTTTGTTGAAACAAACAACCTCGTCACATTATTCTAACATCTAACATATCAGCCCGCCTCCGGCGGTCAGGGGCATTGGAGTAACTCCAATGTGTCGTAAATCTCCCTAACCAAACAATGACGTCACCAATGGATATATAGATACATCACCAAACAGCCTGCCTTATTATTGCCTTTTTAGTATTACTTGTAATACATTTCCGATTGCTATTTAGAAAATGTATAGATTTCCTAGGAAATGCGTCTAATATAGTTTACTTCACACATTTCCGGGAGATTTTAAGAATTATATACATTTCCTAGGAATTGTATACAATGACGGATTTCATACATTTCCTGTAACGTATTCAAAATTAAGATACGAATGTTCCTGTAAGAATTCTAAATCCTCATAGCACCTACGTTTTAGTTTTCACGATAGATGTACCTATATGCAACCAACGATACACTTGGATTGAAACATTTAGACCCGCAAACTTTTTAAAAAGTGCATAGACATCTAGAGATGAGATTATTTTTAATATGTTATATCCCATATATATATTCTAATGGCGTTAACGATTAAAGTCCATTTCAATTCTTCAACTGTCGCGTTCATGTTGTAAAAGATACGAGGGTATTCGAATTTCCAGACAATAAAACGGGAATTAATATAAGTTTCGAAATCGCTCCCGATTCACGGAGGTCAAACACGTAATTCCAGAAATTGGATGGTTGCACGGCATGTAGAAGTTAGTGCGCTAATATAATTATCTGTTGTATGAATTTCCATCACTGGTAGTAGGTATTCGAAATGGCGGTGCATAGTTTCGCGTTAATAGTTCGCCAACTATATTCAAAATTCATTATTAATACTCCATTAAACTAACACATAGCGAACGCGTACTTTATACATATCCCACGATTGCTTTCGCTTCGATGCGATGAACACGATTCGATCGCTCTGCGGATTCATTGTAACCCGTTTTACACGAACCATGGAACAAATGGCTTCGAATACAAACCTTTCATAACAAGTCAGAATCATAAGGAATCTACAACTGTACTGTTTGTAATTTTCAAATTTACGCAATTATTCAAGACATAAAACAACGATGATGGTGCCCTACACTCAAAATATAAAAAGGCCCAATATTGTTAAATAATATTGAGAAAAAGCAGAGTTGTCAACTATTAGGAGATCCTAGGGTATTATTGGAAACCAGTTCCAAAGAACTGTTGAGTTCTTGAAGCACTTTTGGCAGCCAGTTCTAGAGAAACGTCGAGTTGTAGGAGTAGGTACTATTGGAAACCAGTTCTAAAGAATTGTCCAGTTGATGAGGCACTATTGGATACCAATGCCATAGAATTGTTGAGTTTCAGGAATACTTATCGAAAGCAGTTCCAAATAAATATCAAGATCCTGAGGAACTATTGGAAACCAGTTCTACAAAATTGTCGAGTTTCAGTAATACTTTTGGAAAACAGTTCCGAAGAACTGTCGAGATTCTGGGGCATTATTGGAAACCAGTTCCAAAGAAGTGTCCAGTTGTTGAGGCACTATTGGGAACCAGTTCCACAGAAACGTCAAGTTGTAGAAGTAGGTACTGTTGGAAACCAGTTCCAAAGAATTGTCCAGTTGCTGAAGTACTATTGGATACCAATGCCATAGAATTGTTGAGTTTCAGGAATACTTTTCGAAAACAATTCCAAAGAAATATCAAGATCCTGAGGAACTATTGGAAACCAGTTCCACAAAATTGTCGAGTTTCAGTAATACTTTTGGAAACAGTTCCAAAGACCTGTTGAGATCCTGGGGCATTATTGGAAACCAGTTCCAAAGAACTGTAGAGTTTCTGAAGCACTATTGTGAACCAGTTCCACAGAAACGTCGAGTTGTAGAAGTAGGTTCTGTTGAAAACCAGTTTCAAAGAATTGTCCAGCTGCTGAGGCACTATTCAATACCAATTCCATAGAATTGTCGAGTTTCAGGAATACTTTTCGAAAAAAGTTCCAAATAATTTTCAAGTTTCTGAGACACTATTGGATACCAATTCTATAGAAATGTTGAGTTCTAGGAGTACCATTGGAAAATGTTCCAAAGAAATATCGAGTTTCTGAGGCACTATTAGAAACCAGTTCTATAGAATTGTCGAGTTACAGCAATACTTTTGGAAAACAATTCCAAAGAACTATTGAGTTCCTGAGGCACTGGGGGAAACTGCCAAAAAAAGGGGTACTATTGGAAACTAATTCCAATAAAATTGTCGAATTTTAATTGCAGGTACTATTATCTACTATCCATAAAACTGTAAAGTCCAGAGGCATTATTCTAAACCAATTCCAATAAGATTGTTCTGTTCCACAGGTACTATTGGAAAACAGTTCCACAGAATTGTTGAGTTCTGGATTCACTATTGCTTTGAAAATTGTTGAGTGCCACATACACCGCAAGAGCCAGTTCCAAAATGTTATTAAGAATTAGTTCCATCGAATTCTTCAGAATAAGAGGTAGATCTATTGGAATTTCATTCCAAAAAGAATTAAACATCAATTATCCTTTTTTGGAAAGCAGTTCCAAATAGTAGACAGGTTTCAGAGATACTACTGTGATTGTGCTCTAAGAAATGACTGAGATGTATGAGAGTAACTATGTTGCTATTTTTTTTTTTGGGTTTCAATCGGTGTAGTTTTTTGTTCGCTGGGTATGTTCAAACTGATTTGCCTTGAAGAAAAAACTGCAACGTCATGTAAGTTCAATATAACTGAAACCCAAAAAGACCAATAGTAATTCAAACATTACAGATCGTCGTGGAACGAAAATCATTAATTAATCATTACTAAGTGGACTATTAGAAAGTTGGACATTGAAAAACTTCTTTAAAACTGCTTTATGGAGAAATACATATAAACAGAATTTACTGATCATTAAGAGTCAATTGTTTTGTAAAGAACAATATAGCCCTTAGGTACTAGTACTAACATTTTGCTAATTCAAAGACGGTTCTTAAAATTAAAAATCCTAAAAATAAAAAGGAAATTATGTAAAAACATTAAGGAAAAAAAGAAGGAAGTAATAATGAAATTTATGGAAGCAAAGCCATTAATTAAATTAATATTTAATTTTCAAGGAGTGTTATCTGAATAACGATAAATCAATTAACATCTCCATCGTGAGGTGGTTGGTTGGTAGGAACGGACTCGTTGCGGTAACTAACTAAAAAAGCGTCATCGTTGAACCAAAGGGCATTACGTTAAAAATTAGAGGGCAGCGAGTTTAATGGCTGAGAAAACACCAGATAATTTCAAATTTCAATAAGAAATGTTGTTCAGGAGATAAGTTCGAGTGGCATACCATCCTCAACATCGCTACTGCCAACGCTGCCGTTTAGGTCTTTTTTTAATTGCGAAATGAATTAATTTCTATAGCTTGGTCGTTATTTTTGTGGGGTCAACGTACAAAAATTAAAAAGTAGGAAAATTTCTGCATTTTCTTTTACCCTTATGCCATGTATCTACTGCAGTTTGCAAGAAATTGTGATTTCAAGTTATGATCATTTTAGTCTAAGGTGGTACCCAAATATTCCAGAGTCGCATTCAGTTTTTACCTACACCTTGACGTATTTTATTATAATTACGATTTTAAGGTGGTATCGAAATATTCCAGGGTCGCTTTCAGTTTTTAGCTATACCTTGACGTATAATATTATAATTATGACTTTAAGGTGGTACCGAAATTTTCCAGGGTCCCACTCAGGCACTTATTGTCATAGCGACCCTTCCGCATTTTATATAAACAATTAAATAAATATGTAACACTTTAATAAATCTAACATTCACTGCTATACCAACCAATAACTTGCGTTAAATAAGAATCGAAATTTTATAAATTTTATTGTGAATTCTAAAAAAAATTGTAAAATACTCGGTATTCAGTCTAGCTTGAATGTAAAGGGAGATAGTTGAATTCATGGCAATCACTTTATGAGCCAGTTTAATTATATAATTTAACGATGCTTTACTATACGGATATGGTTAATAAAATTGGTTTCAACCTCGATAAAAGATTAAAAAGAAACTGAATAGATACAAACACTTAATTAAAAAAAAAAGTAATTTGTTCGTTCATAAATACGTATGTAGCAGTTTTATAATTGAGTGATTTCAAAGTTGTGCAGGTCCTTTAAAAATTAAAAAAAAAAAGAGTTTATAAGTCCGTATTTTAATTTAGAGGAAGCGTCCAATTTAGGCCCACTTTTGGCCTTACCGCTGCCAGCTTTCGCGCTCGTTTAGGGGCATACAGCAGCAGTGGCAGCAGCATGACGCTCGAAATTAAAAAATACAGTTTTTTCACTCGACATAATTACAATAAGTCATAATTAACGTCGCGCGACCGTGGCTTTAAATAAATAACCGCGACAATGAGAACAAATTAATTCGGAACTGTCATCTCCGCGAAAAGCTATATTCTCTTCTTTTGCTTTAAAATATCGTTATTTTAGACGCGACAGGATATAAAAATTCAAGTAAGTGTATCTTTTTTCTACTAAATATCAATTCCAAAAAAATATTGTCGTATAAATACGAAATAATTATAAACAAGGCCACTGTGAAAGTTGCGTATGCACACGGTGTAACAGAAATAAGTACTGATAAGTGGCGAAGCCGGTCCTGTGCGTGAATTGGCAACATAAATGTCTACCGAATAGCGTAGTACGATAAAAACTCATGGATGAAGAATGTAAACATTACCGATTATCGAACGTCTAAGATAAACATAAAAAAATTAGTACAACACGTAACCATGAGACTGAATAAATTAAATAAGTATATTACAGATACGTACTAACACAAAAGAAAATTACAACATTCTCGAAAATGACGAACTTTCGGACATATAAATATTTACTTAATTATTTGTGTTACAGCCTGTATTTTCTTAAAGTAGAGGTAATTTAGGATAATACTACTGATCCATCCCAGCTTCGCACGGGTGCAATGCTGATACTAAATATATTTTTGTTTTGTGTAGATTATTATCGAAAAGGGGAAATCTTCAAAACATACCCCCTGAACATACTAAATATACTACAGAATGTCTTTATATATAACATTCACAGTTTTTTGTCATTAGACAATACAAACCGGCCTCCCGGCCGGTAGCGCCGCAACCGCTATGTCCCTGCATTTTAAATCTGTAATATCTTCGAAAATATTCATTTAAATTACATGCTGTAAATGGCCATATTGATCTATATTAAATGCACAATGTATTTAAGGTACTTAATTGGATAAGAATTAATGCTGTATTGCCTACAATCGCTTCGTAAATAAGTCATTACTTCTCATAAAAAGTAAAGGATAAAAATGGTTATTGTGGGTTATCCCTAAGAGATAGACATATACCATCGCGGACTTTTTTGTAGACCCTTTTATGATGTACAATATTGTGGTACATTATTTTGATCTATCTCGTAGGGTTCAGCCAGCGTTTGCAATGTAAGCGCAAAAAATGTGTTTATTTACGACATCACATTAGAAACCTCTAAAATTATCAGTGTTTCCGTACTATATTATGCATGTATTATACATATAAACCTTCCGCTTGAATCCCTCTATCTTTTAAAAAAAACCGCATCAAAATCCGTCGCGTAGTTTTAAAGATTTAAGCATACATAGGGACAGACAGCGGGAAAGCGACTTTGTTTTATACTATGTAGTGATGAACGTTAACCTTTAAGTTTCAAGGAAAAACAAATTTTCTTTAATCAACTGGGACAGGTTTCACATAGCTCATCATTATTACTTTTTGAATATCTACCACAGATTACGAAAATCATATTTCCAGAGTGAAGAGAGCGATTCTTCATACGTCTTTCCAATAAAATTAGATACATTTCTCATTGTGTGTTACCCTCTCGGCCAATTTTGAATTCCATCATCGCATCGGCTGAAGCTTCGCGAGCTCACTTGGTATTGATGTGTTTGTACTTTTACCACCCCTTCTTAATAGAAGGGACGTTTTGCATATCCCTGATTTATTGGCGTTCATCAAAGCGCTATTGTGTTCAGAGATGGACCATTTGCATTAAGCCTGTGTAGCTCAGGAGATATCGCGTTCCATCGTCGGCAACGTCGAAATGCCCTCCTTAGAATGTGACGATGTGCGGATGAATTATTATTTACTTAAATTAAAACGCGTGTATCGATTTTGGCGCCGAAACATTAAGGGGACGAGAGGACGAAGATACTCAACTCAGATATTACCAACGCGAGAACTTCTCAATCTCATGTGGTTACAACAACAAATCAGTAGATTCAGTTTTTTCAACAACAGTACAATTATTAAAATTTTGACTATTAAAGATGTCCAATGAAGTTGAACAAAACGTAGCCAAACACACCATCCTGCATTTATTTCATTTTCGGCCAATCTACGATATTAAGCATCTCATTTAATTATTTAGCCACATACGCACGTTGAAAACACTATATGGGACGTTTTTATGGGATCTGTCTAAATAAACTCGACCAGCGACAGATTTGTGAGCCGATTGGGGTGGAGGATTAAAGGTTACCGGACCTCTTATTACGTTATAAAGAAATGCGAAAAAATACGTCAACATCATCATAAGGTCGTCAGTCCTAAGACTGGTTAGACACGTACCTTCACTTTCTTCTATCTTGAGCTAATTTTCGCATTTCCCTAAAACTAGAATATTCCACATCCTTAAATATATATATAGTATAGGTCTACCTCTACCCTTCCTAAATCCTAATTTCTTGTTGACTTCCATGAAGTGTTCTGTTTTCCTATTCTTTCTAATACCTCTTCATTTCTAGCCTTCTCTATCCATATCGGTATCCTCGTCATTCGCCTGTAACACCACATTTCAAACGCTTCCAACCTTTTCTTTTCCGCCGCGCCCACTGTCTATGTTTCGCACTCGTCCAGCGCCGTGCCCCAAACATACACCTTTAACAACCTTTTTCGAACTTCTAAATTAACCTTTCGCGAGCATAGAAGTGACTTCTTTTTATTGAAGGTGACACAACCCTGCACTATTCTCTGCTTTATATCCCTACTACTCCTTCCGTTCTGAATTATCTGATTTCCTAGATACCTAAAATCAGCCACTTCTAATTTTTAGATGGATAGATTAAAAAGTAGCGGTGTAGTGTGCATCCCTGTTTAACTCCCTCCCTAATATTTACTTCTCTACGTTGCAGCCCCAGCTCTATAACGGACTATTGCTCTTTATACAAACCAAGTGTCACTTTTCTATTTTTGTAACTCATCCCTACATTTTTAATTATATTTAGCATCTTGTCCCATTTAACATTGTCAAAAGTTTTTTCTAAATCTACAGATCCTGGGCACGCACTCTTTCTTTTTTATATCGTCTTCTCTATTGTTCTCTAAGCTAGAATGACCTTCCGCGTTCCTCTATTTCTTATAAACCCAAATTGATCTTCCCCTAATAGTTTTTCTGCCCTTTTTTCTATCCTCCTCTGTACAATTCTAGTTACGATTTTTAACGCATGGGAAGTTAAGTTAATTGTTCTAAACGTCTCGCACCTATACGTAAATGATAAAAATTCGATGATTGAATGTCGATGCTTTGCGAGTAACGCGACGATGTGGGTTCGCTTAGGTTAGAAAATTCTTTAAAAAAGATGTTTAATTACCAATAAGTACCTACTTATTAAAATGAATGTTCGGATGGTGGCTTTTGAAACGTCAACCCCGAATCGCATTGCTTTACACTTTATTGATTCACTTTTCACCAAAAAAATAGATCTTCAGATTGTAGAGCCGACGATTTAGAGATTTTAAGCACCGACAAACGAGAAACAATTTCGATTTGGCTTTAACCTCGAGATTACCTCCTTGGTGATAGGCAATGCGCCACAATCTATCGCATTTTTACCCGTTGTTACCCCGTTGCATGCAGTTTTGACGTTTTGAGTGATCTATTCCTTAATCTAACTTCGCACAAGCGCTAATAATAACAAGAATAGGGAAACACGTCGGTAGACGTTTATTTGAGTTCGAAAAGGGGATGATGATGTGGAGGCGGAAGAGGAGGAAGAATGAGCGCAGCGGAGAGGGTATGCACGTTGTTAATAGCAGCGAACACCTAATTAGACGCAACATATAACAACAATCGAGCAAATCTAGAATCGCAATACCGATGCACAGATCAACTGTCACTTGTTATATAAGATTCCATTCCACTTCACAGGGTGGGGTTAATGAAATTTAATTAGAAGACAATACGGATGACGATGCTGTTGCTTCGCCGTCGCGACGCTAACGGCAGGCATATGCCGGCGTTACACCGACGCCTCGCACCTCAACATATATTTTACGATATCTTATTGCATCCGACGACGTCGTTGTCGTCTTCGAGAAGCGTTTTACACTCATACGTGTGCTCGTTGTCTCTGTCCGATTCCAATTACTGCGATTCGAGGGGTGAAAGGGCATGGGAGGAAGGGTGAGAACGTTTAGTTCGTACAAGGAACGTCGACGTTTCTTGAACTCCAAGACGATATCGAGCAGGAAAACTCCGAACAAAACAATAGCAGTAGATTTCATTGTAGTTCTAAACGAACATTAAATAAAAACCGAAATTCTTTTGCTTTATTTCTTTTTAATCAACGAAAAAAAGGAGGAGATTCTCAAGTCGACATGTATATTTTTTTTATGTATGACCACGCATAACTTTTGCCAGAATAGTCTAATTTTGATAATTCTTTTTTTATTGAAAAGGGTATACCCCGAAGTTGGTCCCATATAAATTTGGAAAGAAAATTCCAACCCTAAGGGTAGAAAAACAGCGGATGATTGTTGATTGTTGTTCACTCACTGATTGTAATGTATTACCACGCATAACTTTTGACAGAATAGTCCGATTTTGATAGTTCTCCATTTATTGGAAAGGGTATACCTTGAAGTTCGTCTCATATAAAGTTGGAAAGAAAATTCCAACCCTAATGGTAGGAAAACAGGGGATGATTGATAGTTGTTCAGTCACTGATTGTATTGTATGACCACGCATAACTTTTGACAGAATAGTCCGATTTTGATAGTTCTCCATTTATTGGAAAGGGTATACCCTGAAGTTGGTTCCATATAAATTTGGAAAGAAAATTCCAACCCTAAGGGTAAGAAAACAGTCACTGATTGTAATGTATGACCACGCATAACCTTTGAAAGAATAGTCCGATTTTGAAAATACTCCTTTTATTGGAAAGGGTATATCCTGAAATTGGTCTCGTATAAATTTGGAAAGAAAATTTCATCCCTAAGAGTAGAAAAACAGGGAATGATTGTTGATTGTTGTTCACTCACTGATTGTAATGTATGACCACACATAACCTTTGAATTAAATAGTCGGATTTTGATAATTCTTTTTTTTATTGGAAAGGGTCTACCCTGAAGTTGGTCCCATATAAACTTGGAAAAAAAGTAACCCTAAGGGTAGGAAAACTGGGGATGATCTATTTATTTTAGTCTCTAGCTATCTAAAGAAAAAATTCCGGTCAAAAAACAACCTTTTAAATATTAAATGTCTGCATCTGCATCATCATATAAACGTGTAGTCCACAACTTTGACAATTAATCCGTCAGGTTTCTCGGGATGTCACAATAATTTTAGAAAGTATTTTGCTAACTTTTTTTTTTATTTAAAATAAGTCAGAATGGATTGGTTTGGAATTACATGCTATGGTGTAGCAGACCCTATAAAGGATTTTATGGATCCAAATTATAATGAGCCAGTTAAAATGGAAAATGTTTTCGAAAAACTCAAAAGATATCCGGCTGGTACCAGGCTGAATGACATTTCGACTGATTTTGATCCATATTTGGGGACTTGCGACGGATATGCATATGGATCATTTGATAGATTGGACAAAATGAGAAAGAAAGGTAACAAAAGGGTAAAATTTCCGTATCATTTTCGAAAATGTAACGTTTTCTTGTTGAAAATGACTTAAGATGACCTAATCAACCCTTTTTTACATCTTATTTTCTTACAAATGGACCTTTTCAAACTAAAATCAATACTACAGGAGTTTAACCGTTAACAATAACTGCCAAAATGAACTTTTAATTGTGAAGTGTAATCTAAAAATGTTTATTATTAGTAAAAACTACTCAAAACATCTTCCGCCCTATTATTTCATGTAAGTTTTCCATGATTAGGTCATTTTAAACAATTTACAAACAGAAAAAGTTAAAAAAAAAATGGTATAAATAATTTTTTTCTTTAAGGTTTTTTGAAACCCGTTGGACCCCTAGAGATGTACCGTAAATCTGGGACAGGACAAAATGATTTTGGCTTTTTCCTGAAGGATACTGAACTAATGGGGAAGGATTGGCACTATACGAAACGTCTGTCCAGAATCAATTCTGAAATGACAAACTTCTTTAACGAATGCCTAAAAAGTAATAAATATTTTCGAATGTGACCATTTTTATTTATCTTCTTCTTCTTCTACAAACATGTTTTGCCAAAATAAAGTGTTCATGCTATCGACAGTGAAATGGAGAGATCCTGATAAGAAAATGAATAAAAAAATATAAAGAATGTTTCAAAATTAATGTTTCACAGGCTTCAGTTTTGAAAAGGTACAATACCCTACGATCAAGGGGTAGGCAAAAAGGAAATACGTACAAGTATAAAGGCATGATCACAACAACATTCACTTTTTTTGTGTTGTCGTTTCTTATATCTACCCACAATGCCTCCACCAATTTTTTTTAGTGTTGTACAAATTAACCTTCACTATCTGTCACTCCCGTTCCCATTTCCGACCGAGATGTACCTAATTTTAGATAGGAAAATATTTGCCCAATAAATATATTGAGAGAAGAAAGATATTGTTTGATTGCAAGGTTACCTACAGTAGGAAAGACAACACAAACGAAGTCACTTCTAGTTTGAGTCGCCAAAAATCCTTTCAGGTATTACCTAGACTACAGCAGAATATGTGACAAAAAATTAAGTCGAGGAATGTCCCTTTTCCATAATAATTTTACAACTTGGTTGCAATTAGATGAGAAGAAACCGAGAAATGAATCAATGTCTATCAATTCTACATCATTCATGTAAACTACCCAATTAGGAGTGTTAAATAGACAAAAGCATTTCTTAGGTTTGGTCATCTTTGATGGAAGAGAACAGGGCAAGCGAAATTAATTTCGTACCGTCTTGGGCAGGGGATGCCTTTGAGCAATCAGAGTAAGGTGCGATCTACACCCTAATTGTTTCTTGGTAAAGTTGCTGTTTGTGTTTGCGTGTTGCCGCTTTGCTTCTTGTTCCACCTAGTTACCTACCTACCACTTCTACGTACGTTTGTTTTGCAGTTCAATTGCCAACGTTCATACGCATCTGTAGATTCCCTGGCAAACGTTTCTGCATTCAACTAGTCCTCCCTCATCCACTGTTGCTTCCGAATGCTAAATTATCTATATTATAAATGCTCCAATGGTCATGTTTGTATAAATAGCAAACAATACTTATACTGTTATATGTAGGTGGGTATGTGGATGGGAAGCAAACATGCATAAATGTGTGAATAAGTATCACCCGCGATCCTAAGCATTTTCATTTTTTTGGATTCGATACGTACGTACAGTAAAAGTTCCGTATTCACAGTTTCCTTATTCGCGTTTTCATTATCCGCTGGAGAAAGAATTGCAACCCAGTTCCTGTACTCGCGGTTAAAAATTTCATTATTCGCAGTTGCAATCGGTAAACAGAAAAGGATTCGGTGTCATTTATTAAGGGGATTGACCGCAATAGACCGCTCGTGCCTAGTGTGAATTTTTCCGAAAACATGGGTTTGTATTCTAAATATTGTAATTTAACGCTGCGAGATAAATATCTAATTTTTTGTATGGTAACAGACAAAGGTTCACACTAACTCGGTACGTTTTTGATTTTCAATAATATGGTCATTAAAAGCTTTTACAAGTGCTTAAAGTTGATGTTTCTTGTAGGACACGTATTTTCAATAGAAATTAAAAAATTAAGAAACGCCCTTCGACAAGCTTTAGAACAAAGCTGTATCTATCTTACTACAAAGTTTCAAACCTCTATTTTAAATATTAAACTCATGATATCTAGAACCGATAAGTAAGTTTTTACTCTATGGCGCGTGTACCACTGAATCCCCATACTGTATCGACATCTTTTGAATAGAAAAGGATTCGGTGTTATTTTTCAACGTATCAGCGTCTTTTGAGTACTATTGGCTCGTGCCGAGGCGACTTTTATAAAAGATGCAACCGAGTGGACTAATTTCAAAATTCAAAACAACTAAATTTTTTAAACTCTTGCCTAAAGCTGATTATAACGATTAATTTTAATTGCGAATTTATCAATATATTGATTTTATTTTGATACATGTGGGTTTTATTTTGGGACCTTAGAACGTATCCCCTATGATTCCATACTAATTACCATTCTATATCCGCGGTTTCTGTATTCGCGGCATATTTACCGAACGTATACCCCGCGAATAAAGAGCTTTTAATGTATATATCTAGATTAAAGGTCCTTAGAACCAAATAACAAGTGGAAAATGCCCTTGGTACCACTAAATGTCCTCATGCATTTCATGTAAACATACGTAACAATTTATTTCTCACCCGGTGTAGTGGACTAAACGAAGGGAATTCCCCATCCATACCTTCGTTTCTAATCTACTTTGGCATTTTAACAGAACATTAAATAATTATGCCGGTAATTGAAATGTTCCAAAAGACCGCCGCGTGTAGTGCCCCGGCAGTTGAAAAGTTGCCGAAGAATCCAGGGGTGAGTCAGAGGAAAAGTAGGAGTGAAGTGGACTGAGGAGGCATAAGCAGAGAGAAAAGAGGGTTAGTTCTGGACTTGGCCACGAAATGCTTTTGTTTCGTTATGATTAGTTCCTGTTTCACAGACGACGGGATGCAGGATGCTGGTGGATGACTAGAGGCACAGGACATTTGCGGTGGTCGTCTCTCTCTCTTATGGCCTTTTGAACTTAAGTTTTTAGGACGCTTGTTACAGCCCTTGCTGCATTCAGGCGAACGATAATTGGATTATAAAGCTTAAACCCCCGAAAACATTTGTTTGCGGTTTTCGGCCACGAAAAAGAAATGAGAATACGGGACTATTCGATACTATTACGTCAGGCAAAAAGAAAGTCCATTCTACGCGAGAATGCAGTAGCGTACAATAAGTATGTAGTAATTTATTGAAGAACAAGAACGGAATTATAAAGAGTTTCAAGCAAAACCTGTGAGATCGTTGAAATCGATTTGTTATTTCATTTTGTGTTCATCCTTTTCAGTATTCCAAGAATATTCCGAAAAACTAATTTTCGATGGGATATACAACACCCGTGGGCCAGTAATTTTGTTACGAAATTCAAACTAACGTCGGAATTTAGATTGCCAAACAGTGAAGTTACGGTTGTAGCACTAGTGTTTCGGATCATTAAGTGAAGAACAATTAGGTGGCGCGATACAAATTACGAAAGCGGGTGGTCTCGTGTCTTAATAGTTGCCGCACTCTAAATTCCAACTTCTGGGGTAAACGCAACCTTCCGAACCGATGAGCGTAATCGCAGGGGAGATCCGCCGGACCTTCTCTCTCGTCCTGCAGCGATGACCGTACAGTAGCACTCAAAATGTCTGCACTGTACATGTTTGTCTGGCTATTATCTCAACTTTATTTCGATTTAACAACTATTTTTACAACGGGTTTTCCGCTGACATTCGTGCCAATCTATCAATTACATCACATGGATTTCATTATTTTTCTCCCTCTCGCATGTCCTTGTTACAGGTGGTCACATTTGTATTGGCATCCCCCGGATTTGACGTCATTTGACGTCAATTTTGAATTTATAAATTGTTAAATTAAAACAGAACTTCCAAAATCACGGCACTACGGCGGCATTTGTCAAAGTCGAAGACGAGACGAACTCGCGCGGACGCCATGTCATAAAAAGCAATACCAACAAATTTAAATCTTATTAGATATAATAGAAATAGTAAATACTACAAATGGCGCAGTAAACGCCATCTGTAGCACGATGCTACATTTTAGGATTACGTATGCTCCAACAAGGTCCTCTCGTGTGGATATCTACTTGCTGAAAGCGAATCCCGCCTTAGCCAACCTCTAAAAATAGTTTCTAAAACGCACTGTTGAGACAGCAGGTAAAAGTTGGTCTGTATTCTGTCGGAGTTGCCTGCGATACGCTGATGAGATCCAAAAAGTTAGAAATCGCGATCCGCGTCTGGCAGTTTCGACAGAATACAGACCACTTAGAATTATTTTATTCGATTAAGCTAACGTGCCTATCACGTTGAGGTTGGCTAAGGCGGGATTCGCTTTCAGCAAGTAGATATCCACACGAGAGGACCTTGTTGGAGCATACGTAATCCTAAAATGTAGCATCGTACTACAGATGGCGTTTACTGCGCCATTTGTAGTATTTTCTAAAACGCACTGTTAAGACAGCAGTGCAAAAGTTGGTCTGTGTTTTTCCACCTTTCCGTTCATCAGGAGAAGCTGTCACTAACCCTGACTTATTTCATTTCCCTTTTCATGTCTCAATTTGCAATTTAGCAATCTCATAATTTTCACTGAGAAACGCACAACTAATAACAATCAAAGCAACTTCGATTGCTAACAAGGGATATTTAATAAAGCAAGAATGAGGGGAGGAGTAAGGAGAAGCAAGTAACCGAGCAATTTGCTTCCCCGAATCATCCAGTCATTCAGTCTCGACCAGGTTCGTGGCAATCATAAGTCGATTACAAAGTTACCGATAATTTACTGCTCATTAAAATTGAATTAGAACAGGATATCTATATTTAATCCGCAATCTGCAATAGCACGAATGCAGATGGTGTTTCCTTCATTCGATTTTAATGCACACACAAACTCAAATTTATCGTCTCGACGACGACCGACGCAACTGTTTTAAACCCTTTACGTGCTAACCTTTGGGCAACTAACGAATAATAATAACGACGAAATGATAATTTGATTTTCTTAAACAGTTACTAAAAGCAATTTTAATGGAATCGTGATATTTAGTTATCTATTTGTTAGGTACATGCGATAAAAAAACATTTATATCACTCACATATTTGCTAGTACTTGGCATTGTTTATTAACGTATAACAATAGTCAGTTGTCAATATATGAACTGACTGACTCGGTCTGTCATCCACAGGCCTATATATATTGTTATCAACCAAACATTTTTCTCAGTAATTCTCGAAATCTTATTGTTACGCGGCAAATATGTGCCGCTCAGGGAATGATTTATTACCCTCCGCGATTTTAGTTCAGAGATTACCTATCACTCGGTATTCGCTAGTACTTGGCATTGTTTATTAACATATAATAATCAGTTGTCAATATACTAACTGACTGACTCGGGTTGCCATCCACAGGTCTATATATATTGTTATCAGCCAAACATTTTTTTCGATAATTCTCGAAATCCTATTGTTACGTGGCAAATATGTGCCACTCAGGAAATGATTTATTACCCTCCGCGACTTTAGGTCAAAGGTTGCCTATCACTCTGCATTCACTAGTACTTGGCATTGTTTATTAACGTATAACAATAATTAGCTGTCAATATACTAACTGACTGACTCCGACTGTCATCCACATACCTGTTTATATTTTTATCAAGCAATCAATATACTAACTGACTCCGGCTGTCATCCACAGGCCTGTTTATATTGTTATTAAGCAAACATTTTTTTCAATAATTCTCGAAATCCTAATGTTACGCGGCAAATATGTGCCACTCAGGGAATGATTTATTACCCTCCGCGACTTTTATCAAAGGTTGCCTATCATTCGGTATTCGTTGGTACTTGGCATTGTTTATTAACGTATAACAATAATTAGCTGTCAATATACTAACTAACTGACTCCGGCTGTCATCCACAGGCCTGTTTATATTGTTATTAAGCAAACATTTTTTTCAATAATTCTCGAAATCCTATTGTTACGCGGCAGATATGTGCCACGAAGGGAATGATTTATTACAAAGGTATATAGCTATAGCATACTAAAAGCCGTCGGAAATCAATGCATGACATCAGTTATTCATTTAGAATTCCCATATATCCCTCTTTCTCTATTCGAAACCGAAAACATTTATGGCAACTGAGCTAATTTCACTCTATTTAATCCTAATTAACTGTAGAAGCGAAAAATGCACATTTAATATTACGAATATTCTTTATGCCATTAACAGGAAGAAAACCTTAGAGAAAATCTTCTTTATACAAGTAGAGTACGAGAATTCGTCTGATAAAGATTCAGAAAAGGAATCGACTGTAAAATTTTAAATTGGGTTACATGTTAAAATCGGAAAAGTTTTCCAGTAGAAAAATTACCGCGGCGCGCTTTCCCGGATAAAATGTAACGCGATGGCTGATATTGATCCTTTTTTAATTTTTATTCGCGAAACCCGCTATCGAGAAAAGTTCGGGGAATTGCACCTTCAGGCGTTTTCAATGTAGTTAAATTTACGATAAAAGTTCGGTAATTTTAAGGCTGTTTTTCTCATTTTATCTTTATAGCTACAAAAAAAAAGATGATATATCATTGAACAAAAGTTCCGGGATATTGGATTTAAAATGTTGGTAGCAAAGCCAAAGACGGGACAAGCAGAGATGCTATTATATAAGTTTGCTTTTCACACCTCGTCGGTGTAGCAACTTTTTTATGTAATTTGCTTTAAAATTGGTCCCATCAGCACCATACGGGTGCGTTTTTACGTTCGCGGAATGGGTAGGTAGGTCATTAGTGAGGGTACGTACTCGAGTTATTACAAATTAAGCAACTCATTATTGGTAGGTATAAATACCAAATTTTATCGTAATTAGGTCAGTAGTCCTTAAATTATCGTCGACGAAACAAGTCAATCGGGAGCAAATTGTGAAATATGGAGAAAATTGAGTACCGCGCTGTTATAAACTTCCTTACCAAGCAAGGAAAATCAGTTCGAACCATACTGGAAGAGATGTCATCCGTTTTTGGGGATTCTTGCCCAGGTAAAACTATGGTTTAAAGGTACCATACCCTCTTTAAGCAAGGCAGTGACTCAACTGAAGACGACCCATGGCCAGGCCGGTCGATCGAGGTGACTACTCCGGAAATCATTCAAAAATTAATAGTGGAAGATGGCCGACTTAAAAAGAAACAGCTCACAGAAATAGTAAGAGAATCAGATACAACCAGTCTTTTGGGACTCAGAAAGGATCCTGTTGATCGATTATAAAGATAAAGGTGTCTCCATAACTAGAGAATACTATACTTCAATCCTGGAGCGGTTAAAGGAAGCAGCCAAAGAAAAAAGAAGAGGAAAATTGACCACCTTCGAAATTTATGCTCACCCACCCTACAGTCCTGACCTAGCTCCCTGCGTTACTGTCTATTCCGAAATTTGAAAAAAGTCTATGTGATAATAAATTATCAAGCGAGGAAGAAGTGAAGGATGCAGTTTCGGCGTACAAAACTTTTTTGGAAGTTATACATAAGTTAATTGAAAGATCGGAAAAATGTATAAGGGTAGCTGGTGAATATATTAAAATTGTGAAAAATAAATTCGTACTTTTATTGCGACTTCTTACCTTCCATTCCGCGAACTTAATCACCATAATGCAAGATTTGCATTGAAATTTCTCACAATATAAGTGGACGAAACACGTGTTTTTTCAAAGTGATGTGGTATTTGGGCTAAGCCCTCTTGGTTTAATTATTTATTGTCAGTCAGTTAGTCAAGACAAGATTTTCGAAAGTACTTATACGTAATATAATAAATTCAATGTTAATTAATTATTTTCCGTTGACGTCGGATTGTTAAATCCTTTCGCTTGTATCTGGTCACGTTCATCTATCTAATCATTGCCCCCGTCGGCCAAATCGATTTCGGTTTTATTCTCGGAAGACTTTTGCATGATATCCTGTTCAAATATTTAAAATGTAATTAAATCTTTTAAATCTCCGTCGAATGTCAACACGAGGACGGCCATTCCTGAATTTAATCTTTCGTTTGACGATACCAACTTGCTGAATATTCATAACACCGAATATTGAGAGCGATTGCAAAGAGAGAGGATGCCGTTTTAATATTAAATCTAGACTTTTAGAAAGACGAATTTCATCACGAAAATGTCCCCAGCCACCGAACTGACTCTGCCTCTGTTATAATACGCCATTCGTTTCACCCTTTCGTCATAAGCAACATCACATTTATTATTATCTAACATTAATTCATCCTCTCTCTTCGGTACATAATTTAAACAAATCAAGTCTGCAAAATTGAACAACTTTTCTTTGCCTAAATACGGTAATAGATAAATGAGTACCTAAGTAAATACTGTACTTGACCTCTCATTGCACAATTGTTGTTACTGAGTGACTGTCGGCCATGTTGACATGAAAAATGATCATCAGACTTTTGCTGAGTGAGTAAAATTCTAAATCGAAAAGCTTCACGTTTAGTAGACTAACACCGGCTATTGAATAAAGATTGGTTTGGTTCACTTGAAGGAAGGGCTTTCAATTCTTGAACAGTAAACTACAGGTAAATACTAAAAATTAGCAGTAATGCATCTCGCAAGAATAAGAGCAAAATGAATACGTTCAAAAGCAAGGCGAAGACCAATACTAATTTAATCTTATTTTCATATATCTGACCACAGACTCAGTCTAGTAATGAGTAAAGACATGACCAAAACAATATTGATATAGTCTTGATCTTTGGATTTGCTATTGGATAGTACGTCTTGGCTTTGGTCTTGTTCTTGCGAAATTGGTTCATGTTTTTGCAGAACTACTATCAAGAGCTAATCTAAGCATTTCCCTAAACCTAGAACAACCCATATCCTTAACAAATTATGAATAGTAATCTTATCCAGGTCTACCTCTACCCCTCTTAACTCCTGTTTCTGCTTCTAATGTGTTTCTATATCCTATATCCCCTATTTCTCATTAACTTTCATACCGCTCTCTGTTTTTCTCTTTCTAATACCTCCTCATCTATCTGCGGCATCCTCAACTTCGTCTATAACACCAAATTTAGAACGTTTCTAACCTTTTCTTTTTCACCGCTTATATCGTCTATGTTTCCCACCCGTACAGAGTCGTGATCGAAACATAAACATTTAACAATCCCGACCCTGCGCTATCTTTTGTCTTATATCTCTACTTCTCCTTCCATGCTGGATTATCCGACTTCCTAATAGATACTCAAAATCAACGACTTCTAAATTTTTGTCTTTATTATCTTTATACCAACCGAAGTATCATAGGAAAAAAAATAAACCATCAATAATACATGCTAATGCTAATAAGAACTGCCCAGATAATTTTGATGTAGTTGTACTTGTTAAAATCGAAGAATTGGACAGAGAGATGTGTGCTAAAATGAATTTAACGAGAAAAGTCAATTTACTTATGCATATAGATTTAAAAAAAATTAATTAATATTCTTGTCGATAAAAGGGAAATAAGTCCAACACATTTTTTTGCAAGCAATCACAAGCGATCGTAAAACTTGGCTAGTAATTGGAACTTCTTTCGATGGTTGTGTGGGGAATGCGGTTGAAAAAAAATGATTATTTCGAAACCTTATTCGTTTTTATCAGGCAACAGTTCCAACTTAATTTGCAGTAACGATTGTAACTTGGGTTTTACAGCGGCGATAAAAAGGGAAAAGGGCACGAGGATCTTGGGGCGGGTCTCGACGTGTTTTCCGAACTCATTCTTATTCGATTCGAGTGGCACTAAAGAAAGAAGTGTTTTATACGTCGTTTAATTTTTGACAAATGGCGTTTCGAAAAAAGGGGAATATCGCGCTTCTTAATACGATACGAGGAAAATAACACAGTATATGCCAAAAACTGCGCCTTAGTAGCACAATAAAAAGATCGTATAAATCAGGCAAAGAAAAACAGTCGAGTATGATATCGTTATTCGATTCGAAAATGCTGTATACAAAAGAAAAGAAAGTACGATTTACTAGAATAAAAGACACTAAATCATTGGATAATAATATAAAATAGTACCTGCCCTTTTATTGGTCAATAAAACGCATCAACAAACTAATACTCACATCTGCCTTCTTCAGGAGATTGGCAGACAACTTTAATAAAAATTGAGATCTTAACTGGCATCATGTTAAATGTTATGCTTTGTCGTATATTGTTATGACTAAAAATTACAAATATACGTTTTTACCGTTTGCTGGTGAAAAAATAAATGCAAACTTACCTTATCGCTTGTAGATGTTGGAAGGATGGTCCTACTACCATAGCCAATCTGAAACAATGATAAGATTATTTTTATTATAAATGGAGACAATATATCTACTTACATATAAAATAACCATAAATATAAACAATTTCATAAATACACGCATTGGTCAATGCAATAATATTAATAATATTCTGTACTGACCTATGACACCGACACATTGACCTACTTCTAATCCCTTCGACTATCTACATGCACACGTAACATAATTCTTACGGCTGGCGGTAAACACAAATCTAATATAACAAATAACAAACAATACGTGATTACAAAAATACGAAAGAAATACAACGCGGATGGTTCTATGTGGCAGCTAATTGAATGCGGCATTGCGTTGTCGTGTTTCTCTGTGTGATTCTACCGGGGCCGGACTGACCCTTGCCGGTACTTTTAAGTAAGTTTTTCTCGAAAACGGTGGATCACCAAACATTTATTTAATTTTCATGTTTGAAAGTGCCCTATCACCTCATGCATAGCAAAGTTGTTAATATGCATACGCTGGATTAGTTCGATGTTCCTTTATATTCTTGTTACAGAAACTATTACCGAAAACTGTAGCGATATTATACAATGATGAAAGTAAAAAGTAGTCAACATACCAACATATGGTTTACAGAAGTAAGACATAGGAAGTTTCATCCAATTCCTTCTTTGTAGGACAGCTTTGAGGAACAGAACAGAACAGGGTGTTGGAGGGCTCTTTGTCATGGGGTAAATAAATGACAGACACAAAGTTATTTTTTAAGATTTCTAATAGAGAATATAGAAATCGAAATCAGAATAAGGGCACTGATATCTAATACGTTTAGTGGTTAAAAGTTAATTGTTACTAAGATTTTACCCACTTCAGATAACCTCAAATTAATGAGGAAAAATTGTTGCTGCTCTCATTCCCTTGTCGGGAATCGAACCCAAGTCTCTGGTTTTATGTACCAGTACAGTACAGTACAGTAGGTCGCAGTTCCTCATTAATTTGAGGCTATCTGTAGTTGGTAAAAATAATTCAAAAACTAATTCTGCAATACATTTAATTGATAATACTTGTAAATCAATTGAATTGGTTCCATGCTTATTTAATTAAACAATATGTTACAATTGAGGCTGCTCACGACACATACCCATTGCCCACATTGACACATGGAGTGCAACGGTTTTAATTAAAACTTAGACAAACTTATGCCATCGTGGCCATTTCCTGAATATTTTATTTCGAATGGGAAGTTCGGGAACGTCGGCGGCAGCTCGTAAAAACCAAATCGGCCGCGGCACGGACGCAGCGAGGCGCAGTGAAAATTTTAATTACAACGGCAGCAGAACATCATCCCCTGAAACGAACGAGCTAACCACCGCCAACCTAACCAACCCCTTGCGAGCAAAAACGCCTATCTTATCGGTAGAAGATCTCATCACTCGTTTTCAATTATTTATAGTTATTTTAACTGAGCCGGGATGAAAAATAAACCGACCCTTGCAAATTTTTAATTCGCTGGTATAATAGTGGTGGATTGTGAACGGAAGAGGACGTTCAGATCGCAGTACAGAGAGGAGAGAGAGTCGTGACGTCCTTTTCCTGGACCCGGGCGACCGATTCCCGTGTGCTGGAATTGTCGAGAGCGAGAAGCGAACACGCGGTCTCGGCCTCTAGGTATACCGAACGAACGAATGATTCCTCTATCTCCCGTCCTCTTAATTCCACCTCATCTCTAATATTTATGACCGACAAAGATAAGAATTTTTAGTCGCGAAAAACGCTTGATCGCCGCAAAAACAGACAGACACGGTGTCTAATAGCGAACGTCCCTCTCCTCGAACGCTCTCATAAGACCGTCGTATCAGATAAAAAAAATTAATGAGAAAAGAGTTCGTGGAACGTTAATGAATTTTTAATGGCTCGATATCCCCTCTTTCTCTCTCTATGGTGTCTCCCAGTATTTTCTTTGTGCTTATCATTATTGAGTATGGAAATTTTCCATAGTTTCCAAAGACAATATTACTGTATGTAATATATTACGTATTATTTATAATACTGGCGATAACTTTTATCAAAGGTTACCTATCACTCGGTATTCGCTAGTACTTGGCATTGTTTATTAACATATAATAATCAGTTGTCAATATACTAACTGACTGACTCGGGTTGCCATNACGTTAATGAATTTTTAATGGCTCGATATCCCCTCTTTCTCTCTCTATGGTGTCTCCCAGTATTTTCTTTGTGCTTATCATTATTGAGTATGGAAATTTTCCATAGTTTCCAAAGACAATATTACTGTATGTAATATATTACGTATTATTTATAATACTGGCGATAGACTATCAATTTTTGTAATTATACAGGGTAGTTCCAAAATAACTGTTAAGCATCATAAAACAAGAAAAGTAAGTAAACTCGTCCAACATTCACTATTTACGACAACGCAACGCCGCACTCAATAAACAATATCAATATCCTGTTTCTTTTGTCTTTCTTGGTCATGCATTTGTTATTTGTTAAATTAGGTTAGATGTGATACAAGATCTTTATGTTACAGCCGATATTTAACGTTTTAGTCTTGTATTTAGTCAACTAATGACCTGATTCAACAACATCAGTCACTAGAGTAGGTCAGTATGTTACTGTAGAATAGTTGCTGTTAAATGTATGGCGCATGATAGTTCTACGGGCCTAAATCACATGACCGCTGTCAAAATAGTACACGTATGAAAATGTGGCAAATTTTAAAGAAACAGTTGTTGCACCTTTATCATTTGTAGCTACAACAACAGAACATAATAAATCGAAAACTATCAACAACTATCTTTTTTATTATTACTACTTCATACAAATATGCATTCAGAAACGAGCATTGCTCTTGGTTTCTTTTAATCAGGGATAACTCTAACCTAACATAACCTATAACCTAACCTTACTAATATAATTTTAATAGCATAACTAACGAGTTTATACATTTTAATGGATCATTCTTCTTTTACTGAACCTTTCCTGATAGAAATCCATTTCTTTTACTTACTTACGTATACGCAAGCGGTGACGTGATACATTTAGTTGCGTTCATTTTTCTGTCGAATAGTATCGCTGACGTTTAAAGTAATAAACATTTCAATTTTTCATTTGCACCACTTACCCCTGCGTTCATTTTAAGAAGCGGCAACAACCGTCGCTGATAACATTGCCTTGCCTGATGTAAATACATACACATTTATACATACTATATATAGGTATTTCGAGACGGCAGATATTTTTTCATCAAACAATATTAAATGGCGTGTAGCGGTATTAATATGGCGTATAAATGACTACTCATTTATTTGAAGCAAATAATAAAGCTTAAGGGCAATAGATTTTAAAATCCTCCCGTCTATCTTTCTCCTCTGCTCTTTCTCGACTGCGCTAGGTCTGTCTTTGTCTGACGTCGGAACGACGGGCGCTTGGAGGAATATGAAGATCTGATGGTGGTTTTTATTTCGTAATGATTTGTGTTTCGTGATCTATCTTGAACCCAAGTTGGGGGTTTAAGAAAAGATGTTATTAATTTGAATGTCGCATTAAATGCTTTTATTTATCGTATGGCATTTTTCTAGATGAACAAAAAAAATATAAACTATACGGCTGGTTTAATTTAAAACAGGAAGCGGGAAACTGAACAAATATATGTATAGGTATACGAATAAAATTGACGACAAAAAAATTATTAAATATTATGTATTCAAAAACTTATAAACACATTTTTCGGTAAAAGTTTCGAGGGTGCGTTTTTATGTTTGCGAAATGGGTAGGTAGGTCATTAGTAAGGTTCTTACTCGAGTCATTAGGAATTAAGAAACTCATTATTAGTATAAAAATCAAGTTTTATCGTAATTGAATAAGCAGTCTTTGAACTATTGTCTACGAAACAAGTCAATCGAAAACAAATTGTGAAATATAGAGAAGACAGAGTACCGCGCTGTTATAAAGTTCCTTACCAAGTAAGGAAAATCAGTTTAAACCATACTGGAAGAGATGTCATGCGTTTATTGGGACTCTTACCCAGGTAAAACCATGGTTTAGAAGTGGCATACCCTCTTTAAGCAAGGCAAGGACTCACTTGAAGGCGACCCATGCCCAAGCCGGCCGATCGAAGTGACTACTCCGGAAATCATTCAAAAAGTCTAAAAATAAATACTGGAAAATGTCCGACTTAAGAAGAAACACCTCGCAAAAATGGTAGGAGTATCAGATACGGCCTTTTTTAAAATTTTGCACGATCATCTTGGCATGATTAAAGTCAGCGCAAGATGGGTGCCAAGAAAGCCCACTCCGCCCTCAAAAACAACAGGGTGTGGAGTGTTCTCGCTTGTTTTTGAACCTCTGTAGTGAAGATAAAGATGGAGTATTGTCATTATTATGAACCTGAGTCCAAACAGGACTCTATGCAGGTTGAGTTTAGTTTTTCAACCATCAAGGGTTTGGTTATCAACCCTCAAACTAGGGGAATGAAAGGTGTTCGCCCTCAAATGTATGAATCAGGTCTTTGTTCTAGTGGACTTTCAACTAAATACCAACCTCACCAATGTCCTAAACCGTATTAAGTCTCGCTCAAAAAGTTTAAACATTAAACCAATGAAATTTTAATTATTGCTTGGCGGATTTTCAACTAGAGAATGAGTCCAAATCGTTGAAATGAGCCTATAATGCTTATAAACTCTAAAGGTCTACAACATCATACTAAAAGTTATCCTCAATCAAAACTTGATAAGTACCAACAAACACAAAGACGGAAATTGTAACATAGTTTGGTCATACTGATGAATTTTTTTGTTCACAAGAAAAAGTAAGCACAAGAACTTCATCGGAATAACAAATTATTTGGTACAGTAAACAATAAATAAAATACAAACTACCTTTCCCAATACAATTTTAATTATCAATTTTAATTATGTAGGTTTTCCGTTATATTTATAATTATTATTATTGCTGGTGTTTGTTTTTTCTGTAATACATAGGTAAGTACGCGACACTGCCGGGTACGTGGCGTCATTATCCGGTACCAGGCCGGATCTTAAAAAAGTGCCGGATCCATCTGGTACCAGATCCAAACCGCGTACCCGGCTCATTTCTACTTGCACTGCATAACAAAAAGTCTTTATTACGAAAGAAAATGGTCTTCCAATTGAGTTTTGCTATACAGTGGGAAAGATTGTATTGAGAACAATTTTAATTTATGCCTTAAATATGATGCAGTTACAAAACTTATCACCTATTGATTCCTAAGAGTTTCATATTTGATTCCTAAGAGTTCTATTGATTTGAAACCACTCACTCAGTAAAATTGACCGTTCACATAACTCACTCACATGTTTTTATAATTTTAACATCACGGCGCGATGATAATTACCTAAATATTACAATGTAATAATAGTTTTTATTTTATTAATGTACCTGCACTTTTAGCAGCGTGTAATACAGACCACGAAAGCATCACCGTTCTGAATCTGTCTCGTACCGTTAACTGCACTAAACTAACTAATTTTATTTATTTCAAAGAATATCTGTAACACATCTGTATTAGTTGAAGAGAGATGTAAAACATCTACTAATATACTTATTTACTGAATTCGAGTTTTTTTGATGAATAAACAACGACGGATTGACTAAACGGCATATATTTTATCGCATACAAAGACGATGAAGGTGATAAGGACGAAGACGTACCATCAGGCTGACGTGACGATAAAAGATACAGATACTGGTCTGCGTGCTGTAAAATGTAGTAAACAACGCAAACAATACCAGGACTTGCACAACATTAGAAAATAAATAGAATTTATTAGATACTTGATATTACATAAAATTCTGGAGTTTGTTAAAAATATTTATACATATTTAGGGCGTATTTATAAAAATAAAGCATTAAGTTTTAAGTAAAGGGTAGAAGTAAAAGCTTTTGCTATAATATGTATTCATAATCTGTACCATTTTCTTGCAAGAAAATGCTTCAGATTAATAAAGTAAAAACTATAGATTAGCCCTTACCGATTTCGACAAAGTAGTTGAAACTTGCATTGTGTAATCAACGTATCTGTTCCGTGACAACTGTTTATTTTATTTGTTTAATACATTCCTGGTTTACTTGTGTATTGGTAAAAGTTAACAAATTTAAAATAATTCGCATAATAACTCAGAAATATTTTCGTTTTCTGCACAAGTGACACGGCCGCTCCACGTGTTTCGGGATACGCGCCAAGAAATCCTCCTCAAATCTAAATAACGTTTTAAAATCTCGTTGTGTACGTCTTGGTTTGTAGTATTTTCTTGTACATAAATGCATCGTATCAGCCATAACAAGCACAACATTAGAACTACACAACTAAAGATTACTTATACAATTCTTTTTAGGTAGAATGTAAAATAAAAACCGTCCTGCAAATACATAAATTTTTACGTCACAAGCTGTGTGATGCCTGGCCAGCTACTGAAAAGTTGAAAAGAGCGAGAAAGATTGTTGTGAACTTAGATTCCTTTTTGAAGTGAAACTTCTTTACGCACGGTAGGGTGTTCGTTTCATGCGAGTTGCTATGTAACGAAATCATGCAACGCATTTCCCCCGCTGTCTGTCCCTATTTATGCTTAGATCTTTGAAACTACGCAACAGATTCTAATGCGGTTTTTTTTTTAATAGATAGAGTAACTCAATAGAAAGGTTTATATGTATAATACATGTATAATATAGTAGAGAAACACTGATAATTTTAGAGGTTTGTAATGTGATGTCGTAAATAATCACATTTTTTTGCGATTACATTGCAAACGCTGGTTAAACCCTACGAGATAGATCAAAATAATATACTACAGTATTGTACACCTTAAAGAGGTCTACAAAAAAGTCCGCGATGGTATATGTGTATCTCTTACGGATAACCCACAATAACTATTTTTTATCCTTTTCTTTTTACGAGAAATAATGGCTTACTTACGAAGCGATTTTAAGCAACACAGCATTAATCCTTATCCAATTAAGTACTTTTAAATACATTGTGCATTTAATATAGATCAATGTGGCCCTTTACAGCATGTAATTTAAATGAATATTTTCGAAGATATTACAGGTTTAAATAGCAGTTGCGGCCGGTTTGGATTGTCTAATGACAAAAAAGTTGTAATTGTTGTATATAAAGACATTCTATAGTATATTTACTATCAGCATTGCACCCGTGCGAAGCATAGTGTACAAATAATACCATTAAACCAATTCCTTAACCCCTATCCCGGTATGTTTGTGTGTTTGAAGAAGTTTCACTTCAGTAGCGTGTTGTATAATTACACGTTGTATTTTTTTTTTTAGAAGTAAATCCTTTAGTTTTTGAGCAGATACTTCTTTTTATAAATACAAATTATGTAAAATCTTTTACTTTAAAGAAAAACCTGGAAGCAAAACCTTTTCCTTCGCTTATTTATGTTTTGACCCCGCTCCCCCCTCATACCACGACCACATCAGCTGACTCCTCCCCTTCTCTCCATTCCGTTACTTAGAATAACTCATACAAAGAATACTAATACATATCGTCTATGGACGGATTTACATTCGGTTTTCTTTATATATTCATAGTGCCTATTTTTCAGTTTTTAAATTAATCTTTATGGGTACAGGACCGTAACGACAGGCTGCACAACGGCAAAATTTCCCATTATATTTTCTAAATATATACAAATGCTGTCCGTTGAGTCGAAGGTCCAATATAGAACACCCCTTCCCGGTGCTGAAATCTAAGGGATCTTTCAGTGTAAAAGTCCTAACGTAAGTCAGATTTCCAGCGTTTCCACCCTTCTAATTCGTCTTTAATGTTCACCACAACCAGGCGGACGATAGACTCTGATGGACATGTTAATGAACCATTCGACTAATTAAAGCCCAAGGAAGTACAAAACAACTTTATGCAGACAAACGTTTATGTCTTTGTTTATAGTGGAGCACGAGGCAGAAGGAGTTACCAATGAGACAAGGAATCGTGATTTTAAACGACCGAACTGCAAAAGGACGTTGTCGAAAAGGTCTCACAATTGACCACCATCATTGTCGACCGCCAGTACCGTCGCGTTGTACTTTAAGGTCTTAGTAGCTTTAATACTTACGGTTTGGAAATTACAAGGGAGATGGAAAACTGTTTTCTGCTTTTGCATTGTTGCTTTTGCTTAATTTAATCTAAATAGGAATTAAATGGCACTGTGGAACGGGCTGGTTTGGCGGCGGGGTGATTTTCCCATTCCCTTTTTGTCTCTCTCTTTCTTTCTCTCTTTAGCCAGTTTACAAATCACGCACAAACGGCGATTTTACTAGGGAAAGCAGTGGCAGTACGAATTCATTTAATCAATATTTCTGGCTATTGTGTTTTATTTTGAATTATTAATTTCTGAAATAAGCAGCAAACTTTGGAAGGTGTTAACTACATGTAATAGGATATTGCATGGCGAAAACAAACAGCGTAGCTGAGCGACAAAAGAATTTGTAAGAACGCCAGATGAAGTTGCGAGCCGGCCCTGGTCGTGAGAGAAATTGCGACAACCAAGCAACTGCATTGACGAATGAAAAGACTGACGGTTGGGGAACGATTAATAAAGCTTACTACTATATGCTACTACACATAATAACCTCTAGACGCCTATTGCGATAACAATTAATTAAATAACTACTTTGTTCATCGCTGGCAGTATGCAGTAGGTACTATTTAAAGTGCACCTCGGCATGATTTTAAGAATAAAAAATACAAAAGAAAAACTCGTACGACAGGAATACTGCAGCTGATGCAATTTCATATTTCCCTGCGTGACCCTACCAGGGCCGGACTGGTCCTTGACTGTGCTTTTTCTAGAAAACGAGGAACTTTCGGGCCACTAAACATTCACTTAATTTTCTTGTTTTATAGTACCTACCTTATCACCTCCTGCAAACTTACTACTTATTTCAGAAACACCCTATATAGGTAAAGACCCATCGAATTTAGGTCAGCCGTTTTGAATACAGGGAGCCCAGGCAGATAAAATTTTTAAAAGGTCGGTTGGGCTTCAACAGTATATAAATAGCCATTGATTGAGCTTAAACATCTATGTAATCAGCTCCAACTTTTAGGAATTCAATAAATTGTCACGCCACTGATGGTGAACGAAGAAAGAACGATAGAGAATGAGCTTGGAAGGTCTTAACAGCAACGAAAGAGGCAAAAACAATTAAGCCCGAATGCGACTGGTACTAAATACAGTTACGTATTTATTATTAATACCGCTTAATAAGGGATTGAAGAGAATCCTCCTTCCGGACTGACAGATTTTAACTTCTTACCACCGACGAACTCACCCACCGAGCACAATTTTGACGTTGATACCTTCATACATACGTTCATTCGTCCCTATGTCGGAATTTGGTGGACGAAAACTCTGCGTTTAACTTTTCCCAAATATAATTTTAAAATAATAAAAACCCCTCTCATTTTAATTCTAATCGATTAACCGTTATTAAGCGAAAACCGATTACTAAATTTAATAGTTGTCCAGCCCTAGTGCACGTAATATACAGAGTGTCGTAGAAACTAGTCACAGGTGGAAATAAGGAGGTATAAAGGATAGAAAAACTATCTGAAATAATTTAAGTATTATGACATATAAAAACCTTGCCTATATATACACAAACTAAAAAGTTAAAAAGATCTGATTAAAAATTATTCAACTGTTTTTTATTATCTTATAATTTTCCACCTTTAACACCCTTCAGAAATAACCTAACCAATATAAAAGGAACCATTAAAATCGGTTCATCGATTGCCAAAGAAAACGTGTAACATGTACTAAAAAAGAAAATACAGTTGAATTAGGAATCTCCTTTTTTTGAAGTCAACTGTCATGTCACATTTATCCGATTAAGTAAGCGTAATTTAATCGATCATAAATCGATTTTAAAACCAATTCAATAATCAAGTAATTGATCAAATCAAACAATCGATTAATCACATATTCGATTAGACAAGCAATTGATTAATTAAGCATTCGATTAACCAAATAAAATCGACTAATTGCAAACATAATTCCACTATCCCTATGTTGCCTTAATTCTAAATTTATTGTTACATGTTGACAATCTTCTACGGAGCAATAATAGGAGTTTTCAAAATAAACTGACTTTAAAATCCCTATAATTGCTCCTTGTTTCTAACAATTCTGTGGCACTGCCTGTAGCTGCTCTAGACTGTAGAGGATAGCACTGATTTGTAAAACGCCTAGACATAGTTGGAAACTGTTGATTTTGCAAACTGGCTGTTTGACATACATATTCATAGACAGGTATTTATGTACTGAACTGTATACATATAAATTATAGTACAGAATCATGCAAATTTTCTGGGGTTGATAATTAAAATTGACCCCGGTGCACAATCACGCAGGCAAAAGAGTGAGATGGGGCGTCAGGGGAAAGGGAAGTGGGTGGCGAGGTTACCTCTCTATACACATATACCACTTTTGGCAACATTCGGATACCTTTTCAAATTTATTTTAATGAGTACTCGACGTTATTATGATAGAAGTGAAGCGCACACAGGTCATAAACGTTGGCCTCGCGGCGGAAGCGTCGGTAGCGTCATCAACGTCGTCGTTGCTGTCGTCGCGACCACCCCAAGGCTCTCTCACTAGCATCTCATATAATATTCCGATGGGAACCGTTTGTATTAATACATTTTTAATTTATATATCTTTAATAATTTTTATAAAAATAGNNNNTTGCATAATAGAAAAATTTGTTTTTAGAATTATTAAAAAAAAAATGTAAATCTTAGATTAAATGGAAAAGATCAAGACTTAACACGTAAGACCAAGATCAGGACTAAAAGTACTTGAGCAATACCAATACCAATACCAAAACTGGAACAGTCTGAGTCTTGACCTTCATCACTTAGTAACATAACTGCTAACTATGAGGGAATACATTAAGGAGCTAACATTGATAAAAAAAAACATTCCTAGAATCCCTAGAGAAAAAGTTTCATTCTCACTCCAGTCTCTCAGAGTCTTTCAGCGTCTCTGAGAGCGTCTCTCACAGTCTTTCACAGTCTCTCAGTTATTGCCTAGGTGTGAATAAAAGTGATAAATTAAGAGACTTAGTCTCTCGTAGAAAGACTGGGATCTCTGAAATATGTTGAACTCAGAAAATTTTAACCATGTCTATCGAGACACCACTTATTGAGAGATTCGAGTCTCACATTCAGAAATTCGAGTCTCTCGTTCAGAGACTGGATACGAAATGAGGATCTCTCTATGAGCGACTCGAGTCTCTCATTTAGACGCTAAACAGTTTTTTTTGACAGTCTCTCTCAGTGACACCAGAGAGACTCGATGAGAGACGTAGACTCGAGTCTCGCTTTCAGAGACTTTGAGAGACTGAACATTGTTATCTCGGGATAATATTTATATCCTTCTAAGTATAAATTCAGAAATATTTGGATATGGGTCTCCCTTTTTTTCTTTCAGATTAAAATTGTACTTCATCGCACCAGTTGTCACACATATTTTAAGTCGGTATATGAGATGTGTCGTCTAATACGACCCCAATGCGAAGAATCCTGTCAAATTCTAAATACTTTTGCGCCTTTGGGACCTTTTTCTTGCGGTTCTTTCTCCAGAAACAGAAATTCGATTTGATAATATGATAACCACCATCTGGACCAAGGTCTATTTTGTATTTTATTTCTGCTTGTGATAAGCTTTTTATAAATGAAGACAAGAAAGAAAATATAATAAAATTTAGAAAAGTAGGAAGGTAATCCTTAAATTAGTAAACTTGTAAAGGCATTTTCGTCAAAAGTACAACGTTTTGGATATAATATAATAAAAATATTTATATATTACTAATGACCTGATTCAACAACA
>NW_020438975.1:874284-876568 GCF_000699045.2 Agrilus planipennis | reverse complement strand
TTGCATAATAGAAAAATTTGTTTTTAGAATTATTAAAAAAAAAATGTAAATCTTAGATTAAATGGAAAAGATCAAGACTTAACACGTAAGACCAAGATCAGGACTAAAAGTACTTGAGCAATACCAATACCAATACCAAAACTGGAACAGTCTGAGTCTTGACCTTCATCACTTAGTAACATAACTGCTAACTATGAGGGAATACATTAAGGAGCTAACATTGATAAAAAAAAACATTCCTAGAATCCCTAGAGAAAAAGTTTCATTCTCACTCCAGTCTCTCAGAGTCTTTCAGCGTCTCTGAGAGCGTCTCTCACAGTCTTTCACAGTCTCTCAGTTATTGCCTAGGTGTGAATAAAAGTGATAAATTAAGAGACTTAGTCTCTCGTAGAAAGACTGGGATCTCTGAAATATGTTGAACTCAGAAAATTTTAACCATGTCTATCGAGACACCACTTATTGAGAGATTCGAGTCTCACATTCAGAAATTCGAGTCTCTCGTTCAGAGACTGGATACGAAATGAGGATCTCTCTATGAGCGACTCGAGTCTCTCATTTAGACGCTAAACAGTTTTTTTTGACAGTCTCTCTCAGTGACACCAGAGAGACTCGATGAGAGACGTAGACTCGAGTCTCGCTTTCAGAGACTTTGAGAGACTGAACATTGTTATCTCGGGATAATATTTATATCCTTCTAAGTATAAATTCAGAAATATTTGGATATGGGTCTCCCTTTTTTTCTTTCAGATTAAAATTGTACTTCATCGCACCAGTTGTCACACATATTTTAAGTCGGTATATGAGATGTGTCGTCTAATACGACCCCAATGCGAAGAATCCTGTCAAATTCTAAATACTTTTGCGCCTTTGGGACCTTTTTCTTGCGGTTCTTTCTCCAGAAACAGAAATTCGATTTGATAATATGATAACCACCATCTGGACCAAGGTCTATTTTGTATTTTATTTCTGCTTGTGATAAGCTTTTTATAAATGAAGACAAGAAAGAAAATATAATAAAATTTAGAAAAGTAGGAAGGTAATCCTTAAATTAGTAAACTTGTAAAGGCATTTTCGTCAAAAGTACAACGTTTTGGATATAATATAATAAAAATATTTATATATTTACTTCAAATACTTAACGAATGTGTTAAATACATAGATACCAAATGACCTATCCATAAAAAAAATTGGTGAAGGAGCCGGACAGTAATAGAAACATTGACAAATTCGTTGTAACTCGGTTAGAAAATAGATGAACAAATCCTGTTTGAAGGACGATTAGTTTTTATTGTATTTTAAACTTCTTTTACAGAAATTTTTTACCTAATAAAAATGTGAAATATCCTCCTGCAGTTCACTTTTTAAATGGCAGACGATAACATTTAAAATGAATTTTAAATGTCATCGATCGCTTAAATTTATATGTCGCGTATATCAGTGCAAAAACCGCAGAATGTGATATCGAAACGATCCGATAGCAAGCTCACTAGATCGACCCTAAAAGAGGAACGTTTAACGGAACATTAACTATCGTGGCGAAGGAGCCGAGCACCATCGAAGTAGGCCACTTTGCATTAGGCAAATGACGCGCGATGTCTCTCTTTCCTTCATAAAAACTAGTGAAATATGGCTCTAACGCGGGATACGATCAAAATGGCTACGACAGACAGCGACTACTGCGACTAAAATGTGCATTTTTCAATCTCAAATACTTTATATTCATTCGGGGGAGGAACCTACTTCTTCTTTCGACAATAAAGTGACAATACCTAATTGGATGGAATAGATCTAACGTCATGTTTATCACTAAATAGTATGATACAAAGTCGCTTTCCAGCTGTTTGTCCCTATCTATGCTTAAATCATTAAAACTAAGAAACGGATTTTGATGCGTTTTTTTTTAAAAGATAGAGTGATTCAAGAGGAAGGTTTATGTGTATAATACATGCATAATATAGTAGGGAAACACTGATAATTTTAGAGGTTTCTAATGTGATGTCGTAAATAAACACATTTTTTGGGCTTTCATTGCAAACGCTGGCTGAACCCTACGAGATAGATCAAAATAATGTACTACAATTTTGTACATCTTAAAAAGGTCTACAAAAAAGTTCGGGATGGTATATGTCTATCTCTTACGGATAACCCACAATAACCATTTTTATCCTTTACTTTTTATGAGAAATAATGACTTATTTACGAAGCGATTGTAGGCAATACAGCATTAATTCTTATCCAATTAAGTACCTTAAATACATTGTGCATTTAATATAGATCAATATGG